>NC_037673.1:32397517-32574510 GCF_003255815.1 Theropithecus gelada | reverse complement strand
AAAAAAAAAAAAAAAAAAAAAAAAAAAAAAAAAAATTCCTGGAAGAATATGCACCAAGATAGGATCCATAGTTGTACAGGTTATGGGACTGTAGATGATTTATTTTCTTCTTTCTTCTTCTTTGTGTTTTTAAAGTTTCTGTAATAAGTATTGTATTGTTTTATTAAAATGGGAAAATAAAAATATCATTTGCTTTCATTTTACTAGTCTCTTTCCCCTAAGATATTTTCTTCTACTGTCAGTTTTGCCCAAAGCTCAAGTGGCCAGGCAGCTGGGACCATAGCCTGGACCTGCCGTGCAGCCATTTCTTACTTCAGGTCCCATTCAAAACTGGTACCCTATGGGGTTGCCCGTTAAATGAGTCAAAGCAACCCAAATGGGGTATAAGTACTCCCAAATTCCAAAGAGGCTCACCACGCTCTGGGCCTCATTCTGAGCAAGGCAAGGTACAACAACCTGTCTTTCAGTTTAGAAGAAATATCCCCATATGCCCAGATCACTGGACTCTAGAAACACATCAAGATGGCAAGGCCCTAAGCTTTCTTGGGGTTTATTTTTCTTCCTGTGGCATACATATGTCTTGCTATGGCAGCAAAGAAGTTTGCTACTTCCTGATCATGAAGGTGATTAGCATAATTTTATCAACTATGGGGTATCAAAATGATCAAGAATCCTCCAAACTATATTACAACAAAGAGCAGAACTGGCTTAGCCCTAAGACTAAGCATTGGACCAGGATGTATATTCCAAATGCAGTACTTTGGAAAGTACAATCTGTCACACCAGGGCTGAGTCCAGATTTTGATCAGCCAATTTAACACACTATTCATTTGACTCCTAGGAACTAAAGCCAGCACATTAAATCCAGAATCCTGAATGAGTCCTCCTACATTAATAAATGTAAACAAAAGAGCTTTCAACTATATTCTTTTTGGTTTAACACCTTTAGAATCCACACTCACGTATGCTCCCCAAACTCCCATCAACACTGATCAGCGTCATAACTCTGTGCGTAGGCTCTCTCCCCAACCACCAGGCTTTGTACCTCTCCATCTGGGCTCTGTTGGGTTTTAACTCTTGTTATAGGCCTAGAGGTGATGAGTGGTGCCATTAGCATGGGAGGAAACGGCCAGGTGTTCCCATTTGAAAGACTTCTTGTTTCTGGGCTAGCAAGAGAGTTAAGAGGAATTTACAGTTCCCAAGTTCTCAGCTTTGTCCATATCTGCCCAAATGTCCTCATCCCATGGCTCATGTCTAAATCAAGCCCAGCAGTGTCTCTACCCTAGGGTAAGAAGTATAGCAGGTTTTAGCCTTTAATTGGTGCTGAAATATTTTCCCCTTGACCCCTTAGCTGTATCAATCTTGCAATTACAAAAGATGTAGGACTCCCTCAAAGCTGCCATGAGGCCTTCTCATTCCCTATGTGTGTTCTTAATTTTGCATTCATAGCTTTGCATTCCTCTTGTACCATCTAGGCTTGTAAAAAGAAGCCAGGTGACTCTACAATCTTTACAAACACCACTACATCACCATAGCCACTCTGTCCCATGGCCACTGGATGTTCCCACACCTCTTCCTCCATCTGCACTTCATGGCTTGATACCTTGCAGTGATGACTTGAGTAATCATGAGAACACAACGTGCCATGAATTACCCACATCCTATTGTCCCCTTGCCCCTGTGAAGGAAATAACCTCAGTGTTCTTGAACATATACACAACCCAATTCCAAAATCCTGCTTTGAGACTCTGTTTTCGGAGCATAAATTGAACCAACATAAATAGTAACAGGGTGCTGTCCCTCAGTTCAATAGTCCCACGTAGCACACCAGAAATAAAACAGATGACAACTATTCCTTGCATTTTACATATGCTGGATTTTCCATTCTGTATCCATGGCAACCAAGGTACAAAACTCAGTCTCAGTTTCCATTTTTAAAATCAAACTACAATGATCATTTTGTGAAATTTTGGTAGCCTTTGACGAATATTGTGGAGTCAACCAAAAGGATCATATTATATAACTTTTCACCCTAAAATCTCCACTCTGTCATTCCTTGGCTTCCAAACACTGTCTTTCCCCCTACTTTGCCAGCAGGAATTTCTCTTCTTCTTCTACTCCAACTCAGCTATTAATTAAGCACTCCCTTGGGGATCTTGCGTTCCAGTTGAAGCAGAATATCAATATACTTCTTCCAAACAAATTCAACGTTTTTCCAAGAAAAATATGAGCGATTTATATTTCTTTTCTCTTGTTACTTTTGCATCCTCAGCCTATAGCTCAATGACTGTCAAACATCAAAATTGTAATAACACAATACTTTATATTTGTAATGTTTGCTAATGTGACTTATGTATATTATCTCATTTAATCTTCACAACAATGCCATGAGGTATATACCATTATTATCCTCAATATTACAATATTACAATAAACCATGACAATGCTGAGGCTTAGAGAGTCCAAGTAACATACTCAATGTTATATTTAGCTGGTGAGACAGCCAGCTCTATTTGATCCTAAAGCCATAGGCACCATAGCTCTTCCAACAGTGTTGATAGAATACAGCCAGATGAGGAGCCCCAATAATGGCTACACATATTTTTTAATTCTTATGACTTCAGTTTCATGTATTTGGGTGACCCCAAACAAAATTCCCTAGCATTGTCACTAAGCCTTTTTGCCAGATGTCTACTTTTTATAACTCCGCCAATGGCTGCATGTAACAGAAACCAACTCTGGCTAAATTAACCAAAAATAACAGGATTTGCTGAAAGGTAAATGGTGGCCACAGAACTAAAGCAACCACTGACCAGCCAGTCTTGAGAAGGACAGAATCCAGTCAAAACCAGAGAATGACGTCGCAGGAACCAAGGGGCAGCCTCTTGGGGCCGCCACCGTTGGTATGAATCAGCTTCAACTATTTTCAGTTCTTGTGTCACTCTGCTTCAAGCCTCAAATTCCAGAGAGAGTCTGTCTGGCTGACATCATTTGGATCCCCTGTTCAGCCCTTGGCCAGGGGAGAGGGGATAAGGGGGATGGGGTGCTGTGATTGACAGTTCCACCAAGATTGCATTCCAGAAAGAAACACAGAAGGGCACTAACCAAAAAGGTTTCATGGGCGCCGGGCAGACAAATACAAGATGTCTGCTACAGTGGCTTTAACACATCCGTGATGGGAGGAGCAAGGTTTATCCTTTGAAAACATTCAAAAAGATGCACTATAGAGGCAATTCCTAAAGAAACTGTCCAAAATGCTCAGCGCACTGTTTCTCAAAAGGATCACTTTTTTTTAGTTAACAAAGGATCAATGTGAAGTTGTGTCAAAAGGACCACTTTTAATTTAAAAAATAAAAAGGTTTAAAAGAAAAGCTCTCACAGACCATCTAGAGTTGTCTTAAATTACTTTTTATTGCAAGATTACTTAGGTTTGTACCAACATAAAACCAGGGGTAATTGATCCTTGGATTTATAGCACTTATAAAATTATAAATCCACGATAAATTTTAATGCAATTCAAATGAAATGACAAACCACTATAATTCAAATTACCTATATAAGTTAAACTTGACAGATGATACTTTTCTGAAACTGATCTGCTGCTCCCAATGTGAATATAGTACAACTGCTACATTGCAAGTATTTCGAAGTTCAGCACTGCTATGCTATTGCATGTGTTGTGATGACTCAATTCTCCTACCACTTCATCCCTTCAATCTACTAGAAAACCTGGGGATAAGCAGAGTCAAGTCCTTTCTTGGCCTTCCATTTGGTGTGAAAATAGCTCTGCTCTTTTCTTTTCTTTTCTTTTCTTTTTGTTTTGTTTTGTTTTGTTTTTCTTTTTGAGATGGAGTCTCTCTCTGTCGCCCAGGCTGGAGTGCAGTGGCGTGATCTTGGCTCACTGCAACCTCTGCCTCCCGGGTTCAAGTGATTCTCCTGCCTCAGCCTCCCGAGTAGCTGGGGTTACAGGTGCCCACCACCATGTCCGGCTAATTTTTGCATTTTTAGTAGAGATGGGGTTTCACCATGTTGGCCAAGCGGGTCTCTAACTCCTGATCTCAAGTGACCCACTCGCCTCAGCCTCCCAAAGTGCTGGGATTACAGGCGTGATCCACCACGGCTGGCCTCTGCTCTTTCCTTATTAGCTCATGATACAGTCGTATTATTTGATGGTGAATTGGAATCACAAATGCAAACAGGGGCATAAAAATCCTTTCCAGTGCTCTGTTATGAGATGGTCACCCAGATAATCTATAACATGCTGATATTAAATTTTTTAAGATTTATTTAAAAATATAAATACAGATTTTAAACATTCTTATGGAGAACTCATTGTTATCAGAGATGATATCCTTGGAATCCAAAGGATCATGACATCCAGTTTGAGAAACAGTGGTTTAGAGCAATTACATCATTCTTAGGATCAACGCGTGGCCTCCTAAGATGAACCCTTCAAAGGGTATTACCATTATTCACTTCTGTAGATTCCTAGATATATATTTGGTATAAAATTTCCATATGCATTCTGATAGACCTTATACCCTTGCTATTTGCATACTGTCATTTCTTTAAAAATACCTTACAGCCTCTTGATAATTGCTATTAAGTAGGTGAAACCTCCAATTTCTATGCATACATTAACTTATTTAGCCTCACTCTCAAATGGTATCCAAACATGTAAATTGAGTTCATAGGGTAGATGTTGGGATTCAGACCATTTCTCTAGTTGTAAAATATGCACCATATAAATATAAACAAGTTCATAAAATTAATTGCTAATAATTATCTAGCTATTCCTCTGAGTAAAGGCATATATGGAGAAGTTTACTTTCTACTGATTGTAAAATGCAGTACTTGATTTTGAAACATTTTTGATCCATAAAGGCTAAGTGACATTCTGATTTATTTAAAAAGATGAACTCAACATAACCAAATTTCACATGCATTGACTTTCTAAATAAATTCTAAAAATTATTCTAAATTTTATGGCTGAGTTAGATTAAGAATTATGACAGCTAAAATAAAGGAAAAAGAACTGATGGTTGAAAAGAAATGCTCTCATATGTGAAATAAAGATAACTCTGAAAGAATGTTTAAATTTTGCATGTATTTTTCTAAAATAATCTCAAAAAGTTTAATGTTAGCATATTATGAATTATCTGGCTGTCCATGTATATTATGATAACAGAGATTTTTATTTTTGCTGGTAGAATCAATATCTGATTATTATTATTATCAATCAATAATTTATAGTTATTCCTTGTTTACAAGTGTATTGGAAATATGAATAAACAGCACTGAGAATATTTCAGAAGAGAATAGTTCTTATGTCACTGCCATATGAAAAAGCAGTCTTGTGTGTGCTAGTTCAACAGGTCAAAATTATTCCCATTAAGCAGATTAAAAGAACGAGTTAATATACTTGCTTTATGAAAAGTGGTTCCCAATGTTTAGTTTCATTTTGCACAAACTGTAATTATCCTTAACTTCTACGGTCAGATATTCAAAGAATTTGCCTTTAACAGTAATACATTTAGGATAAAATGTCCTTCCAACATTGTATATCTTTGTATGAAAACTGCCTTGATGAAGTTGGTCATACTCAAAGAATGTAGGGTTGCGCAAGTTAAAGTGTTTGCACAGTTCAAAGTGAGGGAAGAGTTGGGTGATAACACAAAAATTTTTAGAGATTTCTGCATCATTTCTCACTTTTCAATCTCACGTTTTATAGTGTCTCATGTGAAAAAAATTAGAAAATGTTGGAAATATCAAGAATTAGTGTTAAGTTGGGGGTGAAGGGAGTGTCATAGAGGAAGCATCAAGCACGTCATGGTCTTCATTTTCTAACTCAATAGAGGATGATAAGACTCACCTGCAGGAGCTGGAGGCCTGGGTTTCTTTTTCTAGCTCTTTAATTTACTCTGTCATTTTGGCAAGTCATGTGACCTCTCAGGCCTGCCTTCTAGTGAAAATGAATGTGTTAGTCATTCTCAAAAGGAACAATATTTTCTCCTTTCCCAGGGGCATTTGGAAATGTGTTTTTGATCATCAAAAAAAAAAAACTAAGAGAACTGAGAATTGCTAAATGCCCTGTGATTAGAGGACAGTCCCATACAACGAAGAATTGTCCCATCTGAAAACCAACATAGCACTATTAGGAAACTAAACTAGAGTATCTCTAAAGTTCTTTTCACTTTGACACTCGTTTCTTGGGGTTTTGGGGGGGTCATTTGTCTGTTTTGAGACAGTGTCTCGCTCTGTAGCTTAGCCTCTAAACTAGAGCATCTCTAAAGTTCTTTTCACTTTGACATTCGTTTCTTGGGGTTTTGAGGACGGGTTCATTTGTTTGTTTGTCTGTTTGTTTCGAGACAGGATCTTACTCTGTAGCCCAGGCCGGAGTGCAGTGACACGATCTCGGCTCATTGTAACCTGTGCCTCCGGGGCTCAAGCCATTCTCCCACCTCAGCCTCCCGAGTAGCTGGGACTACAGGTGAGCACCACCACGCCCTGCTAATTTTTGCAGAGACAAGGTCTTCCCACGTTGCCCAGACTGGTCTTGAACTCCCATGCTCAAGTGATCCTCCCGCCTCAGCCTCCCAAAGTGCTGGGATTACAGGTGTGAGCCACCATGCCCAGCCACTTTGACATTTCATCGTTATATGTCATTGTTTCTTTACAACAATTTTGGAGGAACCAGATAACAAAATGCTGTGAGGCAGCATGGCGCACATGAGAATGCTTATCAAAATGAAGAACCATGGAGTAAAGAACTGGCTTTGTTTGATTGGAATGGAGTGTTCAAGGCAAGATGAAAGAGGCTTAAATGGGCTATCCCACTCAATTCACACAGCAACCCGATGTAGTGTGTCCTATTTTTCCTATTTTACAGATGATTAAATCCACCACAGCTTCAGGGTTGGTTTGTTGGTTGGTTTGTTTGTTTTCCATTCTACGTGATGAGAATAAAACTTAATTGCGTGTGTGTGTGTGTGTGTTTCTGAAATTGTGGAAAAGAAATACAACATGGAGAACACATTAAAATACTGCACCTTGGCCGGGCATGGTGGTTCATGGCTATAATCCCAGCATTTTGGGAGGCCAAGGCGGGCGGATCACAAGGTCAGGAGATTGAGATCATCCTGGCTAACACAGTGAAACCCCATCTCTACTAAAAATAAAAATTAAAAAAAAATTAAATTAGCCGGGCGAGGTGGCGGGCGCCTATAGTCTCAGCTACTTGGGAGGCTGAGGCAGGAGAATGGCGTGAACCCAGGAGGTGGAGCTTGCAGTGAGCCGAGATCGCACCACTGCACTCCAGGCTGGGCGACAGAGCGAGACTCCATCTAATTAAAAAAAAAAAAAAAAAAAAAACCACGCCTTGTTCTTGTTCGAGGTCTGTTCCCATCTGTCTTAAGGCCGCGTGGCCCAGGGCACCCCATCGCGGCAGGAGGTTTCTGGCAGACAGCCTGGCCTACGTAACCTGAGGCTTCAGAGAAAGGAGAAAGCTCTTCTTCCAGCTCAGGCTGAGGCCCGCCTCCTATGTCCCGACCTCCTCCTCCAAATCTAGCCTCTTTTCAGGATGGCTAGTGGCTGGACTCTCCACTCCCTTCAGGGAAAACTCCTCCCTCCACCCACAGGGCTGTAGAATTGTTCTTATTCCCCAAGGACATCAGAACACATTTCTATGTTCGTATATTTGCCAAGAGGGTTATTCTGCCTTTAATAACACCATGTGTGGTCGGTCATAATCCCATCCAGTTCCTTTTGCTCCAAGCAGACTTCCTTGGCCCAGTCTGCCCTCCAGCATAAGGAAAGAAAAGACTGTGACCTGCGTGTGTCTCCAGACTCTTGAGGTCTGCCCTGCTAATCTGGGAGCAAGGACACCCATTCTGCAGTGTCCAGTGACGTACAGAACAGCGTGGCCTGGATCTGGACCTAGAAAAACCTCTGCTGAAGAAAAGATGACACACGATGAACGCAGCAATGGCCCCTGTGGGCACAGTCAGACACATCGCCTAGCGCACACCTGTCCATTCCAGAAGAGGGTCTTTGCTCCACGTTTTATTACTAGAAGCCAGTGGTGACTAGTTCCCACACACAAAGGGACAAGCTACTCAACAGGTTAAAGTCAGCAGACTGGAATCAACACTTTTTCCAGTTTTAGCTCAGCAGGTGTTCAAACGCTGTGGGGCATAATATCAGTCAAGATCACTTGCTACAACTCAACATTCCTTGGAGGTCATTCATCACTTGCCTGTGATGTGCCAGGTGGAATGCCAAGTCTTAAAAAACAAGGCTGGACGCGGTGGCTCAGGCCTGTAATCCCAGCACTTTGGGAGGCCGAGGTGGGAAGGATCACCTGAGGTCAGGAGTTTGAGACCAGCCTGGCTAACATGGTGAAACCCCATCTCTACTAAAACTACAAAAATTAGCTGGGTGTGGTGGCGCGTGCCTGTAACCCCAGCTACTCGGGAGGCTGTGGCAGGGGAATCGCTTGAACCCAGGAGGTGGAGGTTGTGGTGAGCGCAGATCACGCCACTGCACTCTAGCCTGGGCAGCAGAGTGAGACTCTGTCTCAAAAAAAAAAAAAAAAAAAAAAAAGTAATTATGAAAAAGCTCCAGACTCAGGGATAAACATGTCTAGAAACTCTCTCACAAGTTCCTAATAAACAAATTCTAGCAAAAAACCTTCACTGCTATCCATCTCTTTAGCAAGCCTGAGAATTCTGATACCAGTAAACCCAAGCCGTTCCTGAGAGGTATATTTAGAAAAGGAAGAACGTGGTGAAAATGGGGTAGCTGAAAATGGAAAATGAAGGTAAATCACAGAACACTTCTGCAGTGACACCCAGGAAGATGAAGGAAGCTGAGAGGAGCCTGCGTCCTGGGGATTGCACAGAAGGAAGGAACTGAGGCATAAATAGGAGGGTCTGGCAGCCAGGGCTGAGCAGTGACACAGAGATGCCCCAGGCAGGACAGCAATTTAGCACAGTTTCAAATTAACGCTATTTTTTCAAATGGCTCAACATTTATTTAGTGGGGTTAGGGTTTTTATTATTTAAAAGTACACATAAGACGGGCACAGTGGTAAATGCCTGTAATCCCAGCACTTTGGGAGGCCGACACAGGAAGGTCGTTTGAGCCCAGGAGTTCAACACCAGACTGGAAAACATAGGGAGACCTCATCTTTACAAAAATAAAAATAATTAGCTGGGTGTGGAGGAACGAACCTGTAGTCCCAGCTACTAAGAAGGCTGAGATGGGAGGATCACTTGAGCCTGGGAGGTTGAGGCTGTAGTGAGCCATGATCACACCACTGCACCCCAGCCTGAGTGACAGAATGAGACCTTGTCTCTTGTTTTTGTTTTGTTTTTTGTTTTTTGTTTGAGACAGGGTCTGGCTCTGTCACTCAGGCTGGAGTACAGTGGCACGATCTCAGCTCACTGCAACCTCCGCCTCCTTGTCTCAAGCCATCCTCCCACCTCAGCCTCCCAAGTAGCTGGGACTACAGGTACATGCCACCACTCCTGGCTAATTTTTGTATTTTTTGTACAGACAGGGTCTCTCCATGTTGGCCAGGCTGGTCTCAAACTCCTGAGCTCAAGCGACCTGCCTGCCTCAGCCTCCCAAAGTGCTGGGATTATAGGAGTGAGCCACCACACCTGGCCGAGATCCTGTCTCTAAAAATAAAAGTACCCATAACTCTTCTTCTTCCCCTTCCCTTCTCTTTTCTTCTCAAACCATTCAGTCCTAAAGCTACACGGAACAAGATAGGCATCTTCACCAGGAGACGAAAGAGCCCTGATGGCCCAGAGCAGGGTGCCGAGCACAACAAGAACAGTGTTCACACGCTGGGGCAGGCCGGGGGGTGCGTCAAAGCCCCAGCAGGAAGCAGAGGGCATCCCTGCCGGGAGGTACCAGGTTGGACACTGGGGCAAGGGTAAGAAGGAGGTCTTTGTGGAAGGGCCCAGCAAGGGGTGTCAGTACCCTCGGAGCAAGGGGGCACCTATGCAGGGGAAGGCACAGCAGACTGGTTATATGCAAAGGGGTTGATCAAAGGACTAAAGTGAAGATAATGCGAGCCAGGTTTCTCGTGCGGAAGAGAGGTACAAACATGTAAAGGAACAAATAAGCCCTATGGTGGTGGATTGGTATTGGAGGTATTGGTGTGAAATCCTGGTTTTCAATAAATATAGGTAGATATAACCAATGTAAATATGTGTTTATTTATATACATGCACATACATTAAATCAAGAGAAACTCACCACTAAAAGTGCCTCAGAGCAGCAATACCCCAATAGCAATGAGCACACCTAACACCCAAGTCTTGATCTTTCTTTCTTTCTTTCTTTCTTTCTTTCTTTCTTTCTTTCTTTCTTTCTCTCTCTCTCTCTTTCTCTCTTTCTCTCTTTCTTCCGAGAGTCTTGCTCTGTCACCCACGCTGGAGTGCAGTGGTGTGATCTTAGTTCACTGCAACCTCCACCTCCCACATTCAAGTGATTCTCATGCCCCAGACTCCCGAGTAGCTGGGATTACAGGCGCATGCCACCATCCCTAGCTAAATTTTGTATTTTTACTACAGATGGGGTTTCACTATGTTGGACAGGCTGGTCTCAAACTCCTGGCCTCAAGTGATCCACTTGACTTGGCCTCCCAAAGTGCTGGGATTACAGGCATGAGCCACTGCTCCCCGTCTCCAAATCTTAAATCCTAAATACCATTCTCCACTAAAAGCAACCAGGGCTCTGGTGGGAGATGAGAGAGGGAGAGAAAAAGGTGGGTATGGCTATAAAAGGGCAACAGGAGGGATCCGTGTAGAGAGGGAAAATTCTGTGTCTTGGCTGTGTCCGTGTCAATATCCTGGTTGCGATGTTGCACTATAATTTTACAAGATGTTACTACTGGGGTAAACTGGGTAACATGAAATCTCTATTTCTCACAACTGCATGCAAATCTAGTGATCTCCAAATAAAAAGTTGAATTAAAAAAAGAAGGAACAAGGGAGTTCTTGAGGAATGACTGATTCCAGCGCTGGGGCAGGAAAAGTATAAGATAAGCCTGGAATATTTTGTGCTGGAAAGCAAGAAATCCTCCAAGAGTGAGGGGACATGTCAAAAGGATGCACGAGCCAGCCTGAATGGGGAGCTGAAAGAGGGACGCTGACTATGGAAACAAAGGGTAGTAGCAATAGGTTATAACCCAAATACAGGCGCCCATATTCATATGGATAAAACAATCAATGAATTATAAGTTTAATGAAGTACAGGATATTTACGTAACTTTTAAGTCTCTCCCCACAAAATGCTTATTAAATAAAAGAGAAATTTCTCAGGGGGTTTAAAAAAAAAAAAAAAAAAGGTCATGTACGTTGGCTTACGCCTGTGATCCTAGCACTTTGGGAAGCAGAGACAGGAGGACTGGCCACATATGTATGTTAATACATATACACATATTCAGGGCTCTTTCACTGTCTGGTCTATGTATATGTATATGAATACACACACATTTACAACCAACTCAGGCAATGTAGGAGACCCCTTCTCTACAAAAAATAGAAAATAAAAAATTAGCCAGGCATGGTGGCTCATGCCTATAGTCCTAGCTTCTCGGGAGGCTGAGACAGGAGGATTACTTGAGCCCAGGAGTTTAAGGCTACAGTGAACTATAATAGCACCACTGCTCTCCAGCCTGGGCAACAGAGCAAGACCCTGTCTCTAGAAACGAAAATTTTTTAAAAGGAAAAACGTTATCTGTACTATTCTTACAACTTTTCTGTTTGTGATTAAACATTACATATATGTCATGTAGAAACACCAGTTCAAGTCTACCAATTGAAACAGTCAATGGTCTGAAAAAATTCAATCAAGTATTTCCAGCTTTGCTGGTAGCTCTTTCCTTTTGGTATTTTCTAATCCTAGCCAATTATTGGAAGGCATATTAAATAATAAAGTAAATCATCTATAAGGAAGTTACCTGTGCCACACTTCACTCAGTTGCAGAATTCCAGTTGCCTGGGACTGGATGAGACTGCATGAGGAAGCGCTGCAAAAATATTTAGGAGTCAGGGCTGGGCATGGTGGCTTACACCTGTAATCCCAGCACTTTGGGAGGCCGAGGGGGACAGATCACTTGAGGTCAGGAGTTTGAGACCAGCCTGGGCAACTGGCGAAACCCCATCTCTACTTAAAATAGAAGAATTTTAGCCATGCATGGTGGCGCATGTCTGTAATCCCAGCTACTCGGGAGGTTGAGGTGGGAGGATCACTTGAACCCAGGAGGAAGAGGTTGCAGTGAGCTGAGATTATGCCACTGCACTCCAGCCTGGGTGACAGAGCGAGACTCCATATCTATATCTATATCTATATCTATATCTATATCTATATCTTATATATATATATTGTTGCTCAGGTTAGTCTCAAACTCCTGGGCTCAAATGATCCTCCTGCCTTGGCCTCCCAAAATGCTGGGATTACAGACCCAAGCCACCATGCCCAGACTCAAGTTATTTTGTCCTACTCAAGGCTGTTTTCTATCTGCACAACCAACCGACCTCTGCACCTCTGTATTCCTGTTGCCTGAGCACCCTATGGATTACCACCCTGAGCAGACACCTGCTTCCACCTCCACTGCCCAGGGTCTGTTGGGTTGGGAGCATCATATTTGAAATCATGGGCGAGTGTGAGAAATGACTGTCAACAGACTCATTTGACGACCCCATTTGAAGAGACACACGGACCTAGAGGAAGTCAAATGCCTCTTACTGTATATGTTGTCTCATCTAAGCCAAACAAATCTGCATGCATATTAGTGCAAGCGCAGAGGAGAGAAATCCCACAACGTTTCAGGCAAGGGGTTGCAAATTTAAATTGTTCGTGTCATACTCATATTACTCTTTTAAGATTTGTAAAATGTTATGAATAATCCTTCTCAGAGCCACGTAGGGTCAGGCAGGTTGTGCTCTGCAGACCATTGACTGTTTCAATTAGTAGAATTGAACTGGTGTTTCTACACAACATATATGTAATGTTTAATCACAAACAGAAAAGTTGTAAGAAAAGTACAGATAACGTTTTTCCTTTTAAAAAATTTTTATTTCTAGAGACAGGGTCTTGCTCTGTTGCCCAGGCTGGAAAGCAGTGGTGCTATTATAGTTCACTGTAGCCTTAAACTCCTGGGGCACCTGTCCAGTTGGGGCTGTAACCACCCGGAGAAAGAGGTGCCTTTTAAATTTCAAACAGAGAAGTTGTATGGCCTAACCGCCGCCCTGAATGTATTATCTTTATTGCTTTAACTTTGTGAACAACAAAACAAACTGTATGACTTTTATCTGTTCCCTTCTAATTGCACTCCCTCAACTCCATAAAGTCATGTTTTTCATCTACAAATTTTCTTACTCTACAAGGCGTCAGGAACTTCATCCTTGCAATCTTGGAAGACTAAAAAATGAATTCAATATGATACTTGCAGAGTAAGTATACAAAGAATGAGGGGACTATGAAAGAAGGGACAGGGTATTGGATAAATTTCTAAATGGCAATTACTTTTAAATTTGCCTGAAACATTTTGTATAAGGCGGAAATGTAGAACTGGTGAAGTTGGATTCTCATATCATTATTTGGATAAAGTTCGATTCACTATTCAATATTGCCATAGTGAAGAGATATAATTCTGTATTCATTACAAAATGTTTAACTAACATATTTTTCCTTCTAGCTCCATAGAGAAAATTAACATCTGTTGCATAAGTCTCTGGAGGAAAAAATATATATATTCTGAAATGCTGACTTTATCCTACTAAAGCAAGTTCATGCTGGACTTAGAGAGGTTTGTGGTAAGAATTAGTGTTGGTATAAAATCCCTATTCCTTTTTCAAGTGGGATTTTGCATAAAAAGAAAATGAGGCCAGGTGCGCAGTGGCTCATGCCTGTAATCCCAGCACTTTGGGAGGCCAAGACAGGCAGATCACAAGGTCAGGAGTTCAAGACCAGCCTGGCCAGCATGAGGAAACCCCGTCTCTACTAAAAATACAAAAAATTAGCTGGGCATAGTGGTACACACCTGTAGCCTCACCTACTCAGGAGGCTGAGGCAGGAGAATTGCTTGAACCCAGCAGGCAGAGGTTGCAATGAGCCGAGATAGTACCACTGCACTCCAGCCTGGGTGACAGAAGGAGACTCTATCTCAAAAAAAAAAAAGAAGAAGAAGAAAAAAGAAAATGAGAGAATGCATTCTCACTGACTGTGCTGTTTAAAAAGACAAGTAAGCAAATTACTAATTTACTAATTACATAATTATTAAAGAGCTTAAACTTTGGATACGAAATCAGTTAAGTCAAAATACAGTGTTGAAAAATTATAAATCATTAACTGGCTCTGTATGTAGTCTACAATGAGAGTAGTTGAAATTCCTTTTAACATTTCATTATTTTTAAGTGTTGCTTTTAAAAATAGTTCAAATAGCTACAGTGTGTCTTTTATTTAGATTTTAAATGAATTATTGCTTTATTATTAAATATTTCAAACTATACAGAGAATATAGAGAATGCTATAATAAACACATGATGCCTACCATTTAGCCATAACAAATATTTTCATTTTGCCATATTCAATTCCGTTTTTTTGTTAAAGAAATGAAATTGGCCAGGCGCGGTGGCTCATGCCTGTAATCACAGCACTTTGGGAGGTGGAGCCAGGTGGATCACCTGAGGGCAGGAGTTCGAGACCAGCCTGGCCAACATACTGAAACCCTGAAACCCTGTCTCTATTAAAAGTGCAAAAGACTAGCTGGGCATGGTGGCACGTGCCTGTAGTCCCAGCCACTTCAGAGGCTGAGGCAGGAGAATCTCTTGGACCCAGGAAGCAGAGGTTGCAGTGAGCCAAGATTGTTCCACTGCACTCCAGTCTGGGTGACAGAGCAAGATTCTTTCTCAAAAATAAATAAATAAATAAATAAAATTTAAATTTACCAATGGGGCTCTTGTCCTCTGTGTGGCCTTCTCCAATCCCATTCTGTCCCTCCTGTCCAGCGGGGCCCAGTACTCTGAAGTGGGGGTCCTTCCATCCCAGGCATATTTTTACACTTTTACCCCCATGTGCATAACCATAGACAATACGATTTTATAACTTGGGGTTTTTTCACTTAACATTGTATTCCTGATATTTTTTCATATCAATATACATACTTCTAATTCATTTGTGGTGATTACTATAGGTTTATCAGTCGTTTCTTTGTCCATTCTACTACTGAGGGAAGTTTTAGTTGTCTGTGATTTTTCACCGTTACAAACAAGACTGTGATCATGCTTATTTCCTGGAGCACAGGCCTGAGAGTATTTCCAAAGAGACCTATCGGTCCCATTTGCTTTTCCATAAAATCTGTTTAAGTGTAATAGCTACATAGGACTAGTTCGCAACTGGAAGCTGCTGAGAGATTCTTGCCTTCATAAAGGAAAAGGTAATGGTGGGGGTCTCTCTGGGTGAGTAGGCCTTACTAAATGCAACAGCTCTTCCAGAAATCCACCTCGCTCAGGAACAGCACATACCTTCTATCCCTATCCTCCTCCACAAAGAGTAAGTAGCACCAGGGCACACAAGCTCCCACCCCGGTGGTACCTCTGCAGGTGCTTATAAAATCTGGGACAGGCCAATGGAAACTAGAAATGAGTGCACTGGGAAACGAGGTTTAAAGGTGAACGTGACAACTTTGGTGGGCTGATTAATGAACCCCAAAAGATGTCCACACCCTGATCCTTGACACCTGTGAATATGTTTCCTCACATGGCAGAAGGGACTTTGCAGGTACAATCAAGTCAAGGACTTAGAGATGAGGCGATTAGCCTGCATTATGGGGGAGGGGGCAGTCCAATGTAATCTTAAGGTTCTTTACAAGAGGGAATCAGGGAGTGAGGTCAGAGAGAGACTGGAAGATACTGTGCTGCTGCCTTCACAGATGGAGGAAGGCACCACAAGCCAAGGAATGCAGACGCCTCTAGAAGCTGGAAAGAGCAGAGAAAGGGTCTGGGTACAGTGGCTCACACCTGTAATCCCATCTCTTTGGGAAGCCGAGGCAGAAGGATCGCTTGAGCCCAGGAGTTCAAGACAAGCCTGGGCAACACAGCGAGAGCCTGTCTCAAAAAAAAAAAAAAAAAAAATGTGGAAAGAGTGTCCAGGAGGAACAGAGCCTTCCCAGCTCCTTGATGTGAGCCCGGTGAGACCCATTTTTGACTTCTGATCTCTAGAACTGTGAGGTAATAAAGTGCACTGTTTTGAGGCACTGGTGTGTGGTGGTTTTTTACAGCAGTAGTAGACACTACAACAGTGAAGGTGGGTGAGAATCCACCTCGTGGGTCATCACAGAAGAGGAGGCAGCATTCCTCACCAATCCTGCACACGGAGCTGGCTAATGTGAAGCAAAAGGCCGAGGAAACAAAGACAGGCCTGAGGAGGACTGCCCTTCCGAACTGAAGCTGTCAGCACGGCGAGTGCCCAGGCATGCCCCTCTTTGGGGTTCAGCAACCCGTTCCTGCAAGTGGTCACTGCTGACTTTAGGATATGTGGGTATAGCTTGTGGAAGTAAGTCAACGTGTTGTTCGTGTAACATTTCTCTTCTAGGACTTGGAGGACATTGAAATTCTCTCTGGCATCACGTGGCTCCGTAGATAACGCCTAACTTAATTTGGTCACACTTGTTTCCTTATCTTGGAACCTAAGGCTCTGTTCTCTGTCTCCCTGTTCTGCCTCTGAGGATGGCTCCCTAACCGCTACCCTGCTGGGATCCTGCACTCCAGCCCAAGTGGGTCCGTCCAGACCTTGCTGTGGGCTGGCCTGTCTGCCTGGTTGGACCCCTGCCCACACCGTCTCACTCAAGTTGGACCTCTGATGTTGACCCTGGCCTGTTCCATGAACGTGTCTATGCTTTATGATAAATTTGGATCTTGCCACCCCACTCCCTGACCTTGTTTCGTTTGTCTGCCAGACCTGTCAGACCTAGACCTTGACCTGGTTGTCTTTTTTTAACTGTGGGACTTGTTTTACAAAGCAGCCTTCCTAGCTAGTTCTTCTGCCTGCTTACTTAAGCATTTGCACATTAAAATCTTTCTCTTCTGCCACCCGAATAGAAGAGTAGCCACGATGAATCAACAGCCTATTGCAATGCCTGGAACCGTGCTGGCAGCTCCACACAAATATCCCATTGGTTTCTAAAATCCCCAGGTGTGTCACAGTTCAGAATATCAGTGTCCCTGGCCACCTCTTCTGGAAAACATAGCTTCTTTCTTTCAAAGAAGTGCTCCCTACCACCCCATTATGACCATGCTGATATAATGGAAGTGGCCATCATAATTCATGGCTCTCCTGGCCACAATAGTGGTATGTGAACCGAGCTGATGAGAACACCCCACCCGCCCCTCCACCCTAGTGACTGGCCCAATATTGGGCATGTGACCTCAAGTCAGGAGCTAATCATAGCTCTTCTCCAGAATGTTTGTTTTGAGATGGAGTCTCGCTCCGTCACCCAGCCTGGAGGAGCACAGTGGCACGATCCCAGCTCACTGCAACCTCCGCCTCCAGAATCTAGCAATTCTCCCACCTCAGCCTCCTGAGTGGCCAAGACTACAGGCGCGTGCCACCACACCCGGCTAATTTTTTGTGTGTTTTTTTGTTTGTTTGTTTGTTTGTTTGTTTTGTTTTGTTTTTAGTGGAGGCTGGTCTCTAACTCCTGACCTCAAAAGATCCACCTACTTTAGCCTCCCAAAGTGCTGGGATTACAGGCATGAGCCACTGCTCCCGGCCCAGAATGTTTTTAATAGGAATTGGAAGAGGAGCCCTTTCCCAGGAAGGAGGTAGGGGGGCCAGCTGAGAGGTGGGAGCCAGGTCTCTGTCTGATGGGGAAAGTTGGTTGAAGAGAATTAAATAGACCCAAGGACGCAAGAGTTATGCAGGAAAAATACACTTTGACAGCATTTAAGTCCCTGGAGAAGCACAAAGTCAGTGGTTCCAAGTGTGGGCTCAGAGTCAGACTGCCTAGGTAACCTTATGAAACTGAACCTCTTTGAACCTGAGTTTCCTCTTCTGTAAAAGATAATAATAGTGCTTAACTCATGGACCTGTTGTGAGGACTGAATGAATTAATGCATGAGAAGCATGCTGAACAGTGCTTGGCACATGGTTGTCTCACAATAAATATTAACTATTATCAGCTGCTCCAGTTGTCCAGGAGGCTCGCTCTACCCTCGTCCTGCCTTTGATTTGGTGACCGGAGCAAATGGTTTTCTCTTTTTGCCTAAGCTAGTGTTTGGTCTCATTACTTGCAACCTAAGTCCGGAGGAATGTAGGATTCCCCTAAATTCATCAGTTTCATGAGTGGCTCTATGAAAAAAAAAAAAAATGTCCACAGGTAAGTTTGGGAAACTCTTGGATATTCATTGCATTTTAATTTATATGTTGTTTCTTCTTTGAGAGTCACATTGTATTTTAATATCTTAAAGCCTCCGAGTGACCCTATGGTTAAAAACCCAGTTGAACTTCATTTATTTAACTGTGATTTCCCTTTTTCTTGTGATCTTTTTTTTCCTATTCTGCAAAACTAACATTTCACAGAACACGCTTTGGTGTGTTGAACAGAAAATCCAGATAAGAAAACTGAAGAATCTGCTGAGCCTCAAGCTGAACCCAGAGCTGTTTAATCTAAAATGGAGGCTCTTTGACAGTTCTGCACACATGTACGTATACACACCACAATGACCATTAATCGTTGGAAAGGCAAGTGCTAGACACACTGATTTGGAGTTGGCTTTTCCACCGCAAGTGCTTTTTCCCCAGAGAGCACGGTTTTAAGTACTTGCCTTTGCAGATTCACATATAGCATGCAAAATTAAGTAGCAGAATTAAGGTTTTTTAAAAACAATTTGTCCCTGGGTAGTCTAGTGGTTAGGAAAAATAAACATTTAAATATAAAAAGAAACAATTTTGAAGAAAAATTATCAGACATGCAATGGCCTCTTTGGTGAAAAATGACAAGAAAGATAGCTTTTCTTTTCTGGCAGGAAGAGCCCATTGTGGAAGAAACGCTAGCTTGGGAGATGTTTTCATTCTAATTCACACTGTCAGACACCTTTGTCTTCATTTGTAAGATGGCCAAAGTATTGCACAAGTCACTCACATGTCCCTCTGAGCCAAATTCTAACTTCTGATTATCCAAAGCTATGGGCCTTGAAATGTAGGTCAAATATGGGAGAGGGATATCATTATTACTACTATTGTTATTATTATTGTTGTTGATTGATTGATATTGATTGTTGGGACCTTAGAATTGTCAGAGGGGACTTTTAGACCAAGGGAAAAACCTAGTTCCCTCTGGCAGCCTTACAATGTAAATTAGACTGAGTTGTATAACAGTTTTAGGTATCTGATATGGGACTTGCCAAATTTCATGGCTTCAGACACACGGAATGCACATCTCTGTTCCAGGGAGGCTAAATATTTCTCCAAATCAGTAGATAAAGCAAACTCCCTGACCTCAACTTACTTCCTGGCGCCTGGAGTCCTGAGTAGCTGATGAAGAGTGTCTGTCTGCTATCAAGTGACAGAACACATGCAGACTGGCTCCTACACCCAGGACCATGTGGTACCTGATCCTGTCTCCATCTTCCGAGCTAAGATTTTGGCCACAACCTGAAGATCTAAGTCCAGAGGGCAGTGGGCCAGGGTTAGATACCATGAAATGCCATTGAATCAGCCTTGAAGGGCAACTGTGGCTTCTTAGTGCATGAGGCAATGTGCTGCAGCCAGAGGCCGGTGAAAGCAATGATCACAGACCCGGGGCAAATCACATCGCTAACGTCATCTCTGAAATGGAGAGGTGGCTACATCACTGACTTAAGTAAATACTATGCACAGACTTGAGACCTTACACAGCCGACCAAGCAGGGAGCTAATCCATCAAAGGGAACCTGAAGCTTCTGACCTATGAGCTTGTTGAGTGGACGCCTTCACTATTAGACAGTGGCATCTACTGACTGTTACACACTGCCACCTTGCAGATCAAATAAGAATTAGCTAAGCCTGAGGACTCAAAGAATTGTTAAATGGGAGATGGGAGGATTCCCATGGATAGTTTAGTAAGACCTGGAATAAATTAATAGCAGAAGAGAGATCGCTGAGATGGGAATATGTTTTAGAGTGTTATACACACTTAATAAAAATTAATTTCATAACATCACAAAGTCCTCTGAGTCTTTCCAGGAGAGGTACTGTAGATTCATTAGGCATCGTGTTAGAACTTTTCTGTAATCATCAGGCCATTCTGATGCATTCACCTTGAGGTTTCCCTTTCCAGGCAATCCCATCTGCCTTTTAGACTCATGTGCTTGCACTGATGTAAACACGCATGCTTTTCTCCCCTTTCTCTCCTCTCCTTGCCTCATCCCCCTGCAAATAAGCCACGTTTAATCAAGAAGTACGGGTTTCCATTTCTTCTTTTTATTGAGTCATCTAAATAACTTGTTTTCTGGCTATTTCCTGCAGAAGCCAGGAATCCACACAGCCCTATTTTCCCCTTCACGTACCATTTCATATAGCTGTAAACCACCCAGCAGCTCAGGTCCTGCAAGACACACAACCCCAATTCATTCCTAACTGCACAGCCGCCTTTCTCCCTACCAAAGCCACTAAGCTAAACCACCTGCTGTGGGCTCCTTCAAGGAACTGTTCATCCCAGCAGAGGTCCTTTCCATAAACCCTCTGAAACCAGGAGTGCATCGCCTGCCTCTCCTGTATCCCTCAGGACCTCTCTGGTGCACTATGCTCACAGGTGGACCTTGACAAATGCTTCCTATGTGAAAGAATGATGCAGACGCTTGTTTTAATTCCAGGACATCAGTGAATTGAGGAGATTTTGCTCACAGCTATCATCAGGCTCAAATACACCAAACTGGAACCATGCAAATTAAACACTCAAAGAAAAACTGAGTCTGTCTTCCTGGCTTGTCCTGTCATCATTGTTCTCATGCTGTATATGAAAAGACGTATCATATATCTCCAAGATTAACGTCCGCTCCCCGTAAAACAATGTTATCTGTTCGATCAGGCTTTTCTCCAGCTGTCTTCCTGGCCTATCCTTTCATATCCTATCCCCTCCCCGTTCGCTGCCTTTCCCGCGCCTTCCCATCGCCTCGGCCTTGCCCAGGGTCTCCTCTATCGTGTTTCTGTAGTTTTCTCTTTCAGAGTGGATCAAGGGAATGTCCAAAGCGGATCCTGAGCACTGAGAGTCAGGAACTGGACTGGAAACCAGCATTGTCTCCCCAGACCTCAGACTGAGGACCTGCTATAAAGAGTGACAGCAGGAGGCTGAGAATTATAGCTTCAGTTGCTTTAGAAAAATTAATGAGATCTTGGTTTTTTTGGCCAAATTTCTCTTTCATTAACTAAAACATTTTCTATCGATTTTTATTTGGTAGATAAAAATGCAAGTATGAAAACATAATTTTTAAAAATGCCACAAAGATTGAAAGTTCATAATGTCTAAATGTAAATATTTTTAGATCTTTCGTTATTGCTTGCAACTATGGGTGAGCCTATAGGGGTTTTAGGATAGATTTTCATGTTGTCTCATGTTGTTTAGTACTTAGGAAAAATAGGTTATCCAAGCAAGTTCTGATGTTTTTCAGTCTCATCCCTTTTGATGTCATTATTGGAGGCACTGGATGTCTGTGAAGTGGGAAGAATGAGGCAAGAGGGAATAGGCTGATGTTGAAAGGAAAGATCACCTAGGGCCCGGATAAAAAGGTGACACGTGAACTACATATTCCACAAACAGGGCCTAACACGCTTAATCTCAAACGCTGGACAAACACACGTGACTCACTCCTTAGCCACATCCATGGTACAAGGTAGTGATGACTCCTGGGAAGGGGCTGTCCTGTTACTAAATGTCTAGGGACATTCTGGCTGCAGTTCTGCCTCCATGGCCAACTATGGGCTCCTCTGAGAGGGGTGGGTGGTCACAGCTGGTGTAACACGCTAGAGGGAGAATGGGAACTAAGGAGAGGGAGCTCTGGCATTCTCTTGGGCTGGAACTTGGCAGGTTCAGGTATCTTCAACATCACAGGAACTGGGGAGTGAGGAAGCGCTCGCCAGTGAACCAGAAACAGGGAAGATTTGTCCAAAGGCTACTGTGCTCCCTGGTGCCATCAGTAAGTCTCTGCCTTTGGTCATTCCATAGCTTTGAGGAAAGCCTCCCCTGAATAACCGAGCCTTGGCTGGACTGGGCTCTAGGGCATGAGTGAAAGACCCATGCTTCTCTGTTTAAGCCAGCTTTATTCAAAAGGAAATGATAGCCCCACTCCCATCCCTACTCCACCCAGGGTGGAGGCAGTGGCAGGACTACACATGAGATCCTCCACAGGACAGAGAGCCTTGGGGGACCAACACCAGGGCTATGAGATTCAGCTGCTCCTCCCCCCAGGACATTGTCTTACTAACATGAACTTTGAAGGACCTGGTTATTATTTTTTATAACATTGGGGGTGGGAGATAATTACTTACAGACACTACTGTTTCCTAAATGAAATCTAGTAAGTAATATGTAAATAAAAGAAGGCAATTCCCCAGCCCCTAGAGTAATCTTGCCCTGTGCTGAGGTGCTCATTAAAATTTAAAATATCCATGGACTGATGGAAGTTCTCTCAAAGACTGACCACCCAGGGGAAAAAGGCATCTCAACAAACTCAGTGATGGTTTGAACAAAATAGAGCACATGCTCCAAGGTTCCAAGAGGGAAGAGACCCCACGATGGAAAGATGGCAGCATGCTTGTGGTTTAACAGCATTTCCTTTCCCAGAAAACATCAGCATTCTGAAAGAGAATTTAATTCTTGTATTTGTAAACACCTCAGTGGTATCTTACAGTATTACTCAATCAGCTACATATTCTGTTTTTCATCCTATGACTTATTTTTTATGTTTTGTTTTTGTTTTTATTTTTGTTTTGAGATGGACTCTCGCTCCATCACCCAGGCTGGAGTGCAATGGTGCTATCTCTGCTCACTGCAACCTCCACCTCCCAGGTTCAAGCGATTCTCCTGCCTCAGCCTCCTGAGCAGCTGGGACTACAGTGCCACCATGCCCGGCTAATGTTGGTCAGGCTGATCTCAAACTCCTGACCTCAGGTGCTATAATGACTTTTAAATGCTTAGTATGTTGCATGGAACACACTAGGCCTTCAGTCGTCGTCAGATTGAATCAAACTTTAAAAGAAAATATCAACAATGGTATTTCTGAATTTCAAACTTGCTGAGGGCAAGAATGAGAATGTTGAACTTATCCCCATATGCCAACCCAAGAGAATTGAATAGAGAGTATGCAATAGCCACTCAAGAAATGTTGAAATTAATTTCATGCAACGAAATTTAACCAAACAAAAACCCTGCCCTTTTAAACATCTGGTGGAAACCGCAAGTTTCTTTCTCATTTGGATGTAGTTTGCCCATGCTTGCCTCAGTTTGACTCTGGTTTCTCAAGCTGTTGGGTTTTTTTTTCTTTATTTTTTATACAATATTCCTGACATTGTGTCAAAAATACATTACCAAATAGCAGCCTTAAGACAATCAGCAGAACATCTGAATCATAAGTAAGATACAATTCTGGAATTCGAGATGCAAATAGGCCACTTTTTCTTGAAGTATCTGAACCAAAAACACAGAGTAAGTTTAATAAAACAACACAAAACCAGGTGCAGTGGTTCACACCTGTAATCCCAGCACTTTGGGAGGCCGCGGCGGACAGATCACCTGAGGCGAGGTGAGGAGTCTGAGGCCAGCCTGGCCAACATGGTGAAACCCCATCTCTACTAAAAATACAAAAATTAGCCGGGCGTGGTGGCAGGCGCCCATAATCCCAGCTACTCTGGAACCTGAAGCAGGAGAATTGCTTGAACTCGGGAAGCAGAGGTTGCAGTGAGCCAAGATTGTGCCATTGCACCCCAGCCTGAATGACAGAGTGGGACCCTGTCTCAAAATAATAATAGTAATAACCATACTAAAAACACAGGAGGTTACAGAGACTTGAACTATAAGATATGGCGAATGTTTGCAGTGTTAGATTAATAAAACAGATACTTTCTGTACAATGATCTTTACTTCTGATAAGTTGAAAACTGTTTCTAGCCTTTAGAGGTCAGAACAATGGATTGGATATGTAATAACTTTTATCACCTAACAAAAGGATAGTTATTCATTAAGATAATCAACGTCTCTGTAACTAACTAAATCATTTTCCCCTCATCCATTCCTTTTATTGAAATGTTTGTGTTTTTATTTCATGACGTATTCGTATGCTATGATTTTGGGGTCTTACAATGAAAATTTCGGGAGCAACTAACAACTGTCTGTGCACTGGAGCACGGAAACAGTTTTCCTCTTCCTTACCTGTGGAAGAGTAACAGCACCACCATGAAATGATGACACGCTGAAATGGTAAGACAGCTGGGGAAATCTCTGTACCTAATTCGGGCTCCTTCATATTTGGGGGCCTATCCCTACCACTGCTCTCTATCCAGCCTGTGTGCAGTTTGAACATTTCTTGACTTTGACTCCTAAAAGAAACAACAAAAAGGATTTTTGGTTTGTTTGTTTGTTTGTTTGACCCCTACCACAATCTACTTGGTCTGCCCATTTCTGGAAGAAACTCAAACCCAGGTTCTATCTTCCTACAGCCAATATTCCTACAATCCCCTCATCTCCATGGAAGCTGATGCCACAGATGCTGTTTTAGGTGCAATGGTTTGGTCCATCTGCAGAATTTGAACTTCAGTGGCTATATCAGGGCTCCAATGTGGTTAGGTTTTTAGTTTTTTGGTTCTTTTTTATTAGCCTATAAAATGCCAACAGTTTAAAAATTCATTATCAATGTCAAAAGAAAAAAAGAAAAGATCTGGCATCCCTGGGCATGCATTTTCAAACGGCCGAGCAGTAGCTGCCCCCTTAAACCAAGCATGACCTCTTCGATTTGAGCCAGTCCCTGCCACTCCTACAGCTCCCCAGCCACCACATTCCTTTTCTTTCCCTGTCTGCTTCCTGGAGGCTGATGAGCCCAAGACCTCCTATCTGCACTAATGTTACCGGTGCAGGGTGTCTGGGTTCTTGGTGTCTTGAACAAAGAATTGGACAAGATGCACAAACAAAGCAAGGAAAGGATGAAGCAACAAAAGCAGAGATTTACTGAATGAAAGTATGCTCCACAGAGTGCGAGTGGCCCAAGCATAGGGGCTCAAGAGCCCCATTACAGAATTTTCTGGGGTTTAAATACCCTCTAGAGGTTTCCACTGGTTACTTGGTGTATGCCCTATGTAAATGAAGAGGATGAAATAAAGTTACAAGTCATTTACTCAGTGTATGCCCTATGCAAATGGAGAGGATATTTCCTGTCATAGCTGAAGTGTTTCCATTTGATTTAGTTCTAGGAAGTCAGCGTGAATCAGCCTTATGTTCCCTGCCTCCAGACCCCCTTCTCCTGCCTCACATAGACCTCGATTAGTAGATCAAGTGAGCACAGCAATGTCCACCCCACATTTACACAGTTGCTGTCTGGACCTGCCGTGTCCGGTAGGGTAGCCACTAACCATACATGGCCACCGAGTGTGTGAAATGTGGCTCTTGTGACCACAAACAGAATTTTTAATTTAAACATAAAACGATCACATAAAGTTCTATTGGACGGTTCTGGTCTAGACCATGAGAGATTATAAGATTGAAAGATTTTGTTAACCACATGCAAATGCTGGTCTGTTATTGTTTTCCTTGGGATCAGAATAGGCACCTTCATTTTAGATGCTCTTTGGGGAGCCCCTGCATACCACCAGTACTCCGTATCTTACTGACCAGAGAAGTTGGTGGGGCCAAACAACTCGAAACTCCCCAAACTCCCTTCCTCTCGTCTACTCCCAATGCCCAGGACATGGAAAACCACTAGAAGTCATTTATATACTGAAATTTAAGAGGACCCAAAGTAACTGATCTTCAGAGCCTTCCTTCTCTACTTGCCGTCTTGCTTTCCAATCACTTGAGATCATGGAGGACACCTGTGGAAAGCATAGAGGGTTCCTGGGAGACGTCTAATACATGGGCCCTTTCTCACCTGTTGGGCTCAACTGCCGATATGTACTCTATGGACTGGCCTAGCAAACAGAGCAAACCCCTGAGAGAAAGAGACGAAAGGAATTTCTAAGAAGAGGGTATGAGTTGATCTTGGGGCTTTTCCTGAGAGAATCGGGGCCCAATTAGGATGCCAGTGGAAGGCAGGGACCCTCAAGGAGCAAAGGCAGAAGAAGGAACAGCCCCAAAGGCACAGCGGAGTGCTTAGGGAGGAGCAGAGATCAAAGGCAGACTCAAAGGCTTCCCAACGCCGCATGAGAAGGGGCTGTGGTCTCCCGCAGCTGTGTGGTGCTTGTGCTTCCATTAAAATGCTTGGAACAGAAGCTCTTTCCCTACTGTCCCCTTCTGCTCCCAAAATACAACCAAAACCTCTCCTCTCAACTTCTTCTTGGTGATTTATAAAACAAATTACAACCAGTGAGGACTTGGAGGATGAGTTCCTTAGCACTGGTGAATATGGAAATACGGCTGGTTATCCCACATATTGAATTTGTTTAACTAGCCACTTGTCTTACTATATTGTCATAGGCCCACTGAGAAGGAGAAAAGCAAGAATAATTCCTTACATAGCATCTTCTATATATGCTCAGACATGATAAAACGTTCACTTCACCTATTCCCTTGATAATACTGTTACTAATATCATCCCTTTTCTACAGATGAGAAAATTGAAGCTCAGAGAAGCTAAGCAATTTGACAATGGCCCCACTGCCAACACATGGCAGAGCCAAGACTCAAACCCAAACTCAAATCCTATGCTCATGTCACGGTCAGGACGTTATAAGAAGACAATACTGTAAAGTAAACAAAGCTATCTATCTTCTTGTGAAAAATGGAGTCATTTCTGAAAGCAAATACCAGGAGTACACAGTGAAGGCGTCTGGATGAATTCTAAGGCATTCGGAAACACGCTAGTGTCTGGAAAGGCAGGTGGGGTCTCCGCAATGCCCTGGTGTGGAGACTTGGTGTCTGTACTAGCCAGTGAGCACTGCTACTGCACCTGAAGTGCCTGAGAGCTGTCTCCCCGTTCCTGACTTCAGGGGGTCCCTGCAACTGTGAAGCAAAAGCACATGCAGCTTCCTGAATTTCATTCCCAGAGGTTTTCATCTTTCCCTTAAAACATTCCAGAATTCAGATTGATTGAGTTCATCAATGCAGAGAAATGTTCTTTAATACTTGGCCCTCCTCACGGTGCACATCCCCACACCCTAAGGGGAGCTTTCCCTGTGGACATGCTTGGAAGTGTACCATGGATTACAGTTGATTTTGCTAGGATATTTCCATGAAATTTCCTGACTCTAGGACTTGCGAAACATTGGAAATTGAAGTTCTGTTGCCAGAGGAGTTTGTGGAATTTTGTTCCGTGGAAACAGAATTACGGAATTTTAAGGCTAGAAGAAATCTTCCAAGTCCACTGCTACCAAAGGCCGGGCTGAATGCAAACCCTCGCTGAAAGACGCTGTGGCTGAAACATGCTTCTCCTTCCCAGCCTGTAGCTTTCACCCCCAGACAGGCACGTGTAAGAAGAAAAGTCATAAATATTTCCTTTACCCAATTCTCTTCTTCATCTTTTCAGTTTATTATTTCTTTTCCTTTTGGAAACAGCAACCATGCTCAGGTTTTCTATCTGGATTTCACCTTGTCCTTGCCAAATCAAGAAAAAGCGTATATGAAAAAGTAACTACGATGGGACTGAGAAGAAGGGGAGCAGGTAGGCTGGTGAGGACTTGCTTTCTCAGTCGGCGCTGACTGCTGCCGGGAGGAGGCTCCCACCTCCTCAGAACCCCCAGGTCTGTTGCCCACCCTGAGCCCAAGAGGAAACAGTGGCCTGAGTCTGCAGCACCGACCGGATCGAGTGATCACGCTGTGCTGGCCTCAGCCAGAAGCTGCGAGGGGGTGGAGCAAAGCAGATGTTGAAAGAGAGGTAGGTTTGGAATAAAATCGTTGCGCATGCCCTCCTTTCCTTGGACGCCTGTGTGGTTCAAATGCCCCTGAGACCTCCAAAAAGCAAGTGCAAGACTTAGCTACAAATCACTGTTTTTACCAAAAACTTACGAACAGTAGCAGGGAATTACTCTCGTCTTGGCTGTGCTGTGGGGAATTAAGGGACATAAGAAGGAGCATTGAAGCTGGGGTGGGGGGCAGGGGAATATGACTCCCCATAAGGCAAAGGAGACCATGACAGCTGTCATTAATAGGAGGGTGTAGGGAGAAATGCGCCGGCAATGGAGCAGCCTGCAGGGAGACGTCCTCCTCGTGGCCTCCTGGAGAACCTTGGGTGGATTTTTTCCAGGGCACTGGTGGGTTGCCTGACAGGTCCTCAAGTGAAAAGAAGAGTCAACCTTTCCTTTTTGGCTCCCAAAGCATAAACTAGGGTGACCCTATGGAGCAATAAACTACAGCTCAATATATAGAGAGTCATTCGAAAAATTACAGACTTCCAAAGACAGAATTGTCTCCTGAAGCCATAGTGACCTCCCATTGTCTCAAATGTTCAAACAGAAAGTCATTGTGCGGGGAAGCGAAGAACAGGTGGAGTGCAGAGGATCTGGGAGCTGTGGAAATACTCTGTGTGATACCATGATGGTGGACATGTGTCATTATACATTTGCCCAAGCCCACAGCATGTATAGCACCGTGAGGAAACCCTCAGGGAAACCATGGACTCTGGGTGATGATGGTGTGTCAATCGGTAGGTTCGTCCATTATAACAATTGCTCCACTCTGGTAGGGGATGTTGATAATGGGGGAGGCTGTGTATGTGTCAGGCAGAAAACACATAAGAAATCTCTATCCTCCTCTCGATTTTGCTGTGAACTTAAACTCTAAAAAAATTAAGTCTTAAAACAAAAAGTCAATCTGAAAAGCAGGTAAGAGAAGGAATTCCTTGGTCAGTTGTGGGCTTCGATTGGTTGACCTGTGAGTTTCTTACATAAATTAGAGAACACTGGAGCTAGAGAAGTACATCTTAGAAGGTAATCCTTCCAGACATGTTGTTCTAAAACTTTGATCTGCTTTCTTTCTAAACAACTAGACTTCCTTCTCTTGAGCTTGCTAAAAGATGTGTCCCCTCCCTACCCTGCTCACCAAACTCTATGATGAACTGGTCAGCCCTGAAGGAAAACTATAAAGAATAAAACGAATGACTTCATACGGGACTGGCCTTTGCATTCATGTCCAGAGCACAGAGGAATCCAATCACCAGGAACTTGTCAATTGACAGCAAAACTTAGACTCAGTTTCACAAAAATGTCTAAAAGCTATGTTATACAAGGTTTTGGGCAATAAGTGTATCCTCTGAAAATCTCAAAGTGAGGACGTAGAAAAGTTGGAATTCACATACACTGCTGACCTGACATGGATGTAAAACGGTACAGCAACTTAGAAAACAGTTTGACAGTTCCACAAAATATTAAGCACAGAGTTACTATGACCAACAATGACCCAACAATTCCACTCCTAAAGTCTTTGAACCACTTATCATTTTCCAAAATTCTTCCATGTATTTGTTTGGTAGCTTGCTGTCTCTGTCATCCACCAAAACTTATCTGTCCAGTAGAAAGGCCACCAGCCACACTCCAAGTGTTCAGCAGCCACATGTGGCAGTGGCTACTGGATTGGACAGCACAGTACAATCACCACTGTCAGAATGTCCTGTGGGATAGCGCTGCACTGGCATGCAAGCTCCATTCAAGCAGGCTCCTTATTTGTCTTGGTCGCTGCTATTTCTCCAGCATCCAGAACAGTGACTGACATACAGTAGGCTCAATAAAGGGTAAGGAATGAATGAATGAGTTGAATGAATGAACTGAAGTTGAATGAACGAATGGCACTTGGGTGGACAACACTGGAAAACGAGGTGAAGGAATGCTGGAACAATCCGAACAGGAGTGAAAATGGAAGCAAGAAAATAAAGTATTTGTTTAGGTTCTTCTCCTCATCTCTTTACTCCAATATTTTATAATTTAATCATGATAGTCTTAAGAGAATATTTTAATTATTGGATCTTAGTGTCTTTCCTAGTATTCTCCTATTGGAGAATGTGTTGACTAACATAATTTGACAAATGACATACCATTGTGAAAGTGTATAGAATGTTGTGAATTTTTTAGTTTGCCATTAATTTCATTTCCAATTCCAATAGGGAGTACTATTGACATGGTAGAAATTTAGGTTGATGAAGAGCCTTTGACTCCTAGAGAATTTTTTAATAATCATTCATTTTTATCAAACTTCAGAGGTCATTCTTATTTTATAGCTTTTTTCTGTAAATAATACTGAGTTCTAAAAATAGAAATTAAAAGATAAAAATCATATATTCAATAAACAGGTGACATTTCATTGTTTTCCTACTTTGTTCTTGTTTTTTGTTTTCATTTGGTTTGGTTTGTTTATATTGGGTGTTGAGACTGAAAACTTTTACTTAAGGTCTGATTGTAACTTTGCTACCATCTTCTGGCAAAATAATGACCATCTTAGGATCTTTGACTAGAATGAGTTTCCACAATTTTGTTTATTTCATGTTATAAACTGCTTTCACTTGCATCCTACTGCAGCTAAAGCAAAAGCTATTAAAAGGCAAAGATAGCAGAGGAAAACAAGATCACAGAATCTCTGTTCTCTAATACCTGAAGAAATGCAAAATTTTAAATGTTTGAATACCCAATATACAACAGTGGCAACTAAAACAAAATGGCAGCCAGGGGGGAAAAAAAGCAGAAAATTCAGAAGGAAAATTTTTGTTTGTTTGTAGAGATGGGGTTTCACCATGTTGCCCAGGCTGGTCTCAAACTCCTAGGCTCAAGCGATCCCTCCCACCTTGACCTCCCAAAGTACTGGGATTACAGGCGTGTGCCCTATGCCTGGCCAGAAGGAAAAATTCTAAGGAAAACCCTCAGTGATCCCCCCATCATAGCCTTGCCAGAGGCAGAAGGCGGAAGTGTTGTCCGGTCTCCTCCAGGGAACTGGGCTGAGTTGAGGGAACAGGTGAAGCCCATCAGGGTGGCTGGCACCCAGCAATGGCTGGGTGGAGTGAGTCCCAGCAGGACATGTCAATGGCTCCGAAGAAAATAAAAGCCCAGGACCCCCACCGATGACTGCACTTGATCCCCAAAGAGCTGATCCTGCCTACTACACGTACCTCCTCTCCACAAAGAACATGGACTGCGGGTGTACAGAAAATGAAGGTAAAGCAACAACCACCCATCCAACCATCATTCAGAGAGTTAAGACTAATGGGTCCTAAATGAGATAGGGAGAATGTCCAGGAGAATTTACCCACCCTATATAAGAGGAACTAGGCTTGGACAGAATTGTCCACATTAAACATGATATGCAGAGAAATGCCACAATGGAATACTAAAGTAATAAATGTGAGCAAGCTATAACCACACACAACACCATGGACGGACCCCACACACAACAGCATAGATGGACGCCACACACAACAGCATGGACGGACCCCACGCACAACAGCATGGACGAACCCCACGCACAACAGCATGGACGGACCCCACGCACAACAGCATGGACGGACCCCACGCACAACAGCATGGACGGACCCCACGCACAACAGCATGGACGGACCCCACGCACAACAGCATGGATGGACCTCATGCACAAAATGCTGACGAAAGAAGTTCAGTGCAAAAATTCTATTTAGATATCATGCCGTGAGAAGTCAGAATCCTCACTCCTCTTGTAGGGGGTAGATGTGAGCAGGGCATGTCTGTCTCTAGTGAACAGCACATTACATCTCTCCCAACTCCTGACAATTTTACCCCAATTGCCTTCTTATTGACATTCCATATTTTTTTAACTCTTGGTGCATATCAATTCTGTAACAAACTCTTTACATATTGAAAATAATACAATATGGTATCATGCTATCCACAAGTCATTCACTGCAAAAAAGGCCTCATTGTGCAGCGATCATTCCTCAGAAAGACATTTTTGAGGGTAGTGACGGCAGTTCATCAGTGGAGTTCAATGGTCTCCCCCCATGAATTTGCTAGATCCTATCTCTCAAAATTGCTTCGTCTGAGGTCCCGTTAGTGACTCCACAGTGAACCAGGGCACACACCAAGGTCGCTTCCACCTTCGTCTAACCATGAGATATTGCTGTGACTTACCCACTCTGGTCCAAGTTCTTAGTTATAGACAAGACAATCCAATCCAGTTGGTTAAAGTACAAAGAGATTTGTTAGTGGGTACATGGAGCTCACAGAATCAATACAAGGGCTAAAAGGAAGACTGAACTTCCAAGAATGAGTGCCAAACCACACTGAACCAACAAGGAAGCTGCTACCCCTCATCAACAGGCAATGCAGAATCAGAAAGCTACTGCTCCTGTTAGCCAAGAACACAGAATCAGAAAGCTGCCGCAGGCTGGGCACAGTGGCTCACGCCTGTAATCCCAGCACTTTGGGAGGCTGAGGTGGGCAGATCACCCGAGGTCAGGAGTTCGAGACCAACCTGGCCAACATGGTGAAACCCTGTCTCTACTAAAAATACAACAATTAGCCGGGCATGGTGGCGCACACCTGTAGTCCCAGCTACTAGGGAGGCTGACGCAGGAGAATCGCTTGAACCCGGGAGGTGGAGGTTGCAGTGAGCCGAGATCACACCACTGCACTTCAGCCTAGGCAAAAGAGCGAGACCCTGTCTCAAAAACAAAAAAAAAAGAAAGCAAGCTGCCACAGACTGCTTGACTCACTGGTGCTATACCCACATCACCGGCACGTAGGCTTTTGACATCAGTGACCTGCCAGCCGCACAGTTGCTTCTTAAACTGTTTGCTCACAGTTTTCTGGAAGACAGTGCTTTCCAAACCTAAAGATGCCTACAAATCACGTGGGGTTCTTGTTAAAATCATAGATCCTGCTTCAGGAAATCTGAGGTGGGGCCTGAGTTCTACATTTCTAATGAGCTCCCAGGTAAGATAGATGCCGCTGCTCTCATTCTTTAAGGAACAACACTAGGAGACATCAGCCTAATGAAATCAAGCCCTACAACCCCTTTCACCTCAATCCCACTAGTGTTCCAAGCCCCTGGAGCATCTGTCATTTGGTCTCTCACCCCTCACACTACCCTGGATACCGCTAACCAACCCTTGAAAAACTACACCAGAGAAATCTTACAGACACCACCTTGGCAAAACTATCAAAGTTGTCACCAGTAATAGGACAAATAAACATCATGTACCTCCTGATAAGATGTACTGAGAAGCCTATATCGCTTCTGTGGTATCTCTGTCAAAAATGCATAACCAGAATTTAATCATCAGCATACATCAGACAACCCAAACTGAGAGACATCCTACAAAATAAACGACACGTATGTTTCCAAAATGTCAAGGTCAAGAACGAGTAAGTACTTCAATTCAGAGGAAAGAGAGACATGACCAAACACACACACACACAATGGGAGATTCTGGATTGGATCTGAGACCAAAACTGAGGATACTGGTGGGACAGTTGTAAAATCGGTACATTAGATAATCATATCAATGTTAGTTTCTCGCATTTGATAATTGTACTGTGGTTACATAAGATATTAACAATTTGAGTGAAGTAAGAATTTGAGTGAAGTACCTACAGAAATCCTTTGTACTGTTTCTACACTTTTCTTTAAAGTCTGAAGTTACTGCAAAACAAAAAGAACTTGGCCAGGTGCGGTGACTCACACATGTAATTCCAGCACTTTGAGAGGCTGAGGCAGGTGGGTCGCCTGAGCCCGGGAGTTTGAGGCAGGTGGATCGCCTGAGCCCAGCCTGGCCAACATGGCGAAATCCTGTCTCTACTAAAAATACAAAAATTAGCCAAGCATGGTGGCACACACCTGTAATCCCAGCTACTCTGGAGTCTGAGGCAGGAGAATCGCTTGAACCCGGGAGGCAGAGTCCGCGCCAGCGGATTGGACCTACGAAGCCTCCATGCATATAGTATTAGCCTGCACTAACACTAACACTAACAAACACTACCAAATGTGCACTAACACTGCCAGATAACCTTTCTTCATGTCATTGGTAAACTCACAATCCCACTGTTGAAGAAATCAAGTTTGGATTGTGTTTGGAATTGTGCTTTTGGAGATACTTCACTGATGGCATTCCAATTGGCCGTGCTCGGCTAATTGTTAGAGTTGGCTATTTATGAAGGACTGAAGATAAATTCTAGAAAATATAGCCTCACTTTATTTTATATAAAAGTTAAAAAATTAATATCCTGGCTGAGCACTGTGGCTCACACCTGTAATCCTAACGCTTTGGGAGGCCAAGGCTGGGGGATTGCTTGAGCCCAGGAGCTCAAAACCAGTCCAGGCAACATAGCAAGACCCCATCGCTACAAAAAGTAAAAACAAAAAAGTAGTCATGGTGGCATGCATCTGTAGTCCCAGCTACTTGGGAGGCTGAAGAGGGGTATCAGTTGAGCCTGGGAGTTCAAGGCTATAATGAGCTATGACCAAACCCCACTGCACTCCAGTCTGGGTGACAGAGTGAGACCTTGTTTCAAAAACTAAAATAAAACAAAGTATCTTTCCCCACCCCTGCTAATATTTCCCTGTGAGCTGGTTTATTTACTACATATATTATTAAAACAAAACAGAAACAGTTTAGATACACATTATCCCCTGTGACTGTCATCACCTCAGTCTAGATAAGTTTTAACAAGAAACAAGTTCATTTATCACATTAAAAACTAAATATTGGTATGTATCATGTTGTTCAAAACTATGTGTAGGCATTTAATGTGGGTATTTCAATGGCTATTTCCACCATTTCACTCTTTGTTTATACTTACAATGAACATTGTGCAGTTTTTACTTTTTCTTCACGTTTGTTGATGTATTAAAATATTATTATTCTTTGCTGGCCGGGCGCAGTGGCTCAAGCCTGTAATCCCAGCACTTTGGGAGGCCGAGACTGGCGGATCGCAAGGTCAGGAGATCGAGACCATCCTGGCTAACGTGGTGAAACCCCATCTCTACTAAAAAAAATACAAAAAACTAGCCGGGCGAGGTGGCAGGCGCCTGTGGTCCCAGCTACTCGGGAGGCCGAGGCAGGAGAATGGCATGAACCCGGGAGGCGGAGCTTGCAGTGAGCTGAGATCCGGCCACTGCACTTCAGCCTGGGCGACAGAGCAAAACTCCGTCTCAAAAAAAAAAAAAAAAAAAAAAATTATTCTTTGCTAAACCTAATAATAAAACATTAAGACTTGTATTTTATATTTTTAAATGTTTTTCTAGTAATTTATTTGTATTTAACAAAAGTAGTGGTCCACAACCCATTGGAAATAACCACAATTTGAGAAGCAATGCAGTCGCCTTTGATATTCCCTAGATGGCCACTAGGTGGTGCCCAAGGATCTTCTTCCCGGCTGGTTGCGTGATCTTTGCAATGGCATGCTCGTGATAAGGCGCTTGGCAGTGTATAAGTGATAAGGCGCTTTTCCAGTGTAGACGGGTAGAATTGTCAGACCTTTCCTACCTGTCAAGTCCACAGAGAAGGCAACTCACTTTCCTTTGTAGGGGACATCTATAAATAGTTGAAGTTGACTTACACAAATGAAGATATATTTTCATGTTTCACCAATTGTTGGGAGGCTTCCCAAATGAATAAATAGAAGCTTCTCTAAACACCAAAGCTGTTACAACTATTGTTGTATCAAGAAGACTATTTGAGAGCCTTTGTTCAATAATAGTGACAGGAGCCAACCACATCCAGGCCAAATTATAAAGGAAATCTACAAAGTCTTTCCAATGCCCGCATCTCCCAGAATCAGGAGGGCAGTGGAATGGCAGAACAGAATTCTGAAAAATACCTGGCTGGTATCAGTCTATAAACGAGACCTCGAGAGGCAATCCTTGCATGCAGTCCTCATAAATATGAGATCCACAGTCAACAGAAAGGCTCTCCCACACACAATAGCCCAGTACGACACTTCCCGCTGCTCCCTGGGGAGTCACTCACAAGACACTCCTATATTTAAACATACGTTGAATGCTATTAAAAAAGGCACATGAAATATATCAAAGCTTTCCATTCAGAGATCTGAGAATCCAACCCTTATGAGCCCTGCCACAGCTATAACCTATGTGAAAGTTCAGCAGAGAAATTTATTCCTTCAGCCTCACTAGGACAGTGCTAACAAAGACCAGCTTTTCACCAACACATAAATTGTCAAAGCCTTTAGATTTCAATACATTCTTCCTCTGTAAGACTTCTGCACCACTGAGGCAGACAGCAAGAAGAATGCGGACCTGGACCACACGAATGCAGACCTATGGCCAAGGTCGACATCAAGAATGCAGAGCTGTGTATGGCCAAGGTCGACATCATCCCTTGAGATGACTTGTCAAGGTTTCCAGGCCTGCCACTTGTGACTAGAAGTCTGATTTCCAACTTGTGTACCTGCCTTGAGGGTTTGCTCTGGCCATTCTTCAAGTTTGTCAACCCAAGTCCTCAAAAACTTGTAAATCTCTCCATCCAACTCTGACCTTGTTTTGCTTGGGGTTGAACGTGCTAGGAATGAATACCCAGTCTGTCAAGGAGAACGCCGTGGAATAGCAGCCACTGGGAATCATCCCTGCGTGGAAATAGGCAATAGCCCTAGTTATTGCCAATAATCTCATGTTCCTGTTGATAATCTTGATTATCTTTGGTAGTGAGACAACACAAAGAGATTATGTAGCCTTGATAGATACAAGTTTGCCTATTAAATTTATTTGCCAGTTGATGATTTTAACAGTTGTTTCTGGTCATTGCCAAGACTTTTTAGAGGCCTCATATGGCAAGAAAGACCAAACACATTAAAAATATCCAAGCGAAATTCTTTTGCACAAGGTTTGAAGACATTCATTTGTCTTTGACTTTAATCTACAGAACTAGGTAACAGAGGTTTTTAATCCTAATCCATAATAGTTGTCTCTGCTAATCTTATTTGCCCATTATTAGTCAAGCTCCCAACCTGAAAAAATACTCAAATTATGCCAATTCAAGGAGTAAGATTTATTAAAACATATTATTTACAAAGGTGTGAGTGAAGCCTTAGGAAAACAAAAGAGTAACCCTGAGCTAGTAGTAACACAGGAACTAAACATCCCACAGTTGAAAGTTGTAGGGACCAAGTAGTTACTAGAAGCCATAAGAAACTCACATAGAGGAAGTCACCTTGAGAGGAGTGGTGTAAGAAACACAGACAACCTGAGGTCCTTTCACCATGAACAAAATCCAACCAAACATCCCAGCCTCCCAGGACAGAGAGCAGGGTAAGACTGCATCTAGGGGAATAGATGGAGTATCTAGGGGAACAGATAAGATACATACATATCTGGCACTATCCGAGCCTTTTGCCTTCAGCATCATCTCTTGTCTTTCACCTGGTGGAAAAACTTAGTGCCCAATACAGGGCAAGAATGATGTTCCACCAACTACTACTTCAATACAAGTTATTCTCATACTCCCACAGCCTAAAACTTTAGCCAACATCGGTGTTATTCATTGAACTTATTTCAGAGAAAAGGGAGGGAGAAACAATTATGAGGTTTATATTGGTCATCTTAGCTGCCTCTGCCCTCTGCCCATTCCAAGTCCCACTTAGCCTCCCCCAGCACCTTCGCTGGGCCAGGGTTCTTTACCAGATGAGAAGTACAAAACCTTTTGTACCAGATGAGAAGTACAAAACATTCTTACAGTGAGTCTTTGGAGGTCTTCTATTTATGGGTTGAAGTTTTTCCTTCATCAAGACAATTGGTTAAGTGAGCAGAGTCACCAGTAAACCCCCTGGTTTCCAAACATCACTCTCCTTGCCACCACTGTGTAGCAACGAACAGTCCGATTTCCCTCAGACACTAAAGATCAATGAACTCAAACAACACAATCACCTCCTTATTTCCCTATTAATTCAATGGCATGAGAAGCCCAAAATGACCAAAAGGCAGTCTCCACTACCAATGCACTGGAACAATCACTCCCTTCCACGCTAGGCTCCCAAAACGTACATGCTTTTCAAAGAATGAAATAGACTGAATGCTCCTTGAGAGTAAAAAATTTTTATTTGTGGCCGGGCGCACGGTGGCTCACACCTGTAATCCCAGCACTTCGGGAGGCCGAGGCAGGTGGATCACTTGAGGCCAGACGTTCAAGACCAACCTGGTCAACATGGCAGAACCCCATCTCTACTAAAAATGCCAAAATTTAGCCAGGCGTGGTAGCGCACGCCTGTCACCCCAGTTACTCGCCTGTCATCCCAGCTACTTGGGAGGCTAAGGCACATGAATCATTTGAACCTAGGAGGCAGAGGGTACAGTTAGCCGAGATCGCACTACTGTACTCCAGCCTGGGTGACAGAGTGAGACTCTCTCACAAAATAATAATAATAAATAAAGTAGATCGGGCAATCACCATTTTAAATAACTTAGTGATCAAAATCCACACGACCAGTTGTGAAACAACCTGGCCTGATGGACCTTCTGGTGTGGTGCAGTAAGTACAGCAACTCTTATGTAGCGTTCCTGCAAAAGTCATTTAACCCGAACTGAGCCATGAGGAAACAGACAAATCTAGAATACGGGACATACTACAAGTGGCCTGGACTCTTACAGAAGGTCAATGCCATGGAAAACAAAATAGTAGGGAATTATTCTAGATTAAAAGAGACTAATAACCAAATGAAGAGGATGAATTTCGATCAAGACACTGCATTGGGAGAAGAAATAAAGAACATTTTTGGGAACTGGGGAAACTTACATATGGACTGAATGGTTGATAAAATTATTGATGTTTTAAGTTATGATAATATTGAGGCTAGGTAGAATGTCTTTACTCTCGGGAAACGCACATTGAAGTTCCAAGGCAGTCTCAAAGAAAAGCACCAGCAGAACTGTCTGGAGTGTGAACTGAACTAGCAGCACTTTGCATGGAGCACCATTTTAACTTCCAAGATTGACACTTTGTCACTGTTCAGACCTGTGGATTTGGCAGACTTCTCAAAAACAAACTGAGCCTATCACTTCAAAAAAAAACTGACAGCATGTGTTATCCATGATGAAATTCAAGTTTTCAAGGGGAAAATTACATACTACAATTTTTAAGAAACTACCACTTGTCAAATTTTGTGGTTGTTATCAAAGGATACCCACAATTACCTGGAAAGGCTATTAAAGTATTCCTGTGCCGGGCGCGGTGGCTCACGCCTGTAATCCCAGCACTTTCAGTGGCTGAGGCAGGTAGATCACTTGAGCTCAGGAATTTGAGACCAGCCTGACCAACACGGTGAAACCCTCTCTTTACTAAAAATGTAAAAATTAGCTGGGCATGGTGCCAGACGCCTGTAATCTCAGCTACTTTGCAGGCTGAGGCATGAGGATCGCTTGAACCCGGGAGGCGGAGGTTGCAGTGAGCCCAGATGGTGCCACTGTACTCCAGCCTGGGCGACAAGAGCAAAACTCCGTCTCAGAAATAAAAAAATAAAGTATTCCTCCCTTTTCCAACTACACATCTCCATGAGGCCACATTTTCTTCACATACCTCAACCCAAACAAAAGACTATCTGCAGAAGCAAACAGGAGAATCCACCCATCCTCTATTAAAGAGATTGGTAAAATGTAAAATAATATCACTCATAATTTGTTTTGTAAAATGATTATTTTCCATTAAAAAATGTTAAAAATTTAAAAAGTATCTTTCCATTCCTAGGAAATACTTACTGAAGTACTTAAAATGAAATAGGTCTGCAGTTTACTTTCAAATATTCATCCAAAAAATTGTATAGATGTATACACATGTAGGTATGTGTGTAAACACGTATGCCCAAGCGGCATCACAGATACTTGGTCTTTGTCCCTGGTTCCTGGCACAGAGCTCCTAAAACCTAATTTATTGAGTTAAAAGTGATAGGAACATTTTTTGTTCAAATGAGGAACTCTTGGCAGAGCCCCTAGATAGCTTCAGGATGGGGATTGGTTGCTAGAAAGACGAAACTTTGATTAGAAGCTTAGAATGTTCAGCTCCACCTCCCAATCTCTGGGGATGGATGAGGAAGTGAGGACTGTGTTACTCACCAATGGCTAAAGGTTTAATCAATCACATGTAATGGGATCTCTATAAAAACACCCTAATGATGGGGCTCAGAGACTTCAGTTGGTGACATATTAAGGTGCTGGGAGAATGGTGCTCCCAGAGAAGGCACGGAGCTCCACATCCCTTCCCCATACCTTGCCCTGGGCATCTCTCCCATTTGGCTGTTCCTGAGTTGTATCCTTTATAATAAACCTGTAATCGTGAATAAAGTGCTTTCCTGAGTTCTGTGAATGGTCCCAATTATCAAATGTGAGAAGGGGATTGTGGAAACCCTCTGAATTTACTGGTCATAAGTACCAGTGACAACCATGGACTTACGGGCTGGCATCTGAAGAGGGGGCTGTCTTGTGGTACTGAGCCCTTAACTTGTGGGATCTGACACTAACTCCGGGTAGATGGTATCAGAATTGAATTGTGGGACACCCAAATGAAGTAACAAAAGTGGTGATGGAAAAACACACATACTTGGTCTCAGAAGTAAAAAAGCTCAGCATATGTGTATGTAACTTTCTACAATTTACTTTCAAACAGTTCAGCAAAAAGAGACAGAATGTTGCAGTATAATAGGTGAAGCATATGAGTGTTCCTTACACTATTCATTCAACTTTTCTCTGGGTTTGAAATTTTTCAGAATAAAATACACTGGGGGCCAGGCACAGTGGCTCATGCCTGTAATCCCAGCACTTTGGGAGGCCAAAGTGGGCAGATTGCTTGAATCCAGAAGTTTAAGACCAGCCTGGCGAACATGGTGAAATCCCATCTCTACTAAAAATACAAAAATTAGTCGGGCATGGTGGCACACGCCTGTACTCCCAGATACTAGGGAGGCTAAGGAATGAGAACCGCTTGAACCTGGGAGGTGGAGGTTGCAGTGAGCCAAGATCACGCCACTGTACACGAGCCTGGGCAACAGAGCAAGAGTCTCTCAAAAAAAATAAAGATAACATACATGGGGAAAAAACCCAAGTGCAAGGTCACTGAAATATGAAGCAAACATTCTCCAAGTTGGAGGGGCCATTTCCATCTGCGACCCTGTGGCCTAGGAGCCATTTCCCTAGGCTCCTCCAATAGATTAAAGAGGTCTTAAACTTCCTCCCTTCATTTCTAGGCTCCCCATCCAGAGCAGGCCCTGTACTCCAACAGGGAATGGAGACCTCAGGTGCCTTAAAAACAATAAATGAGAATGGCTCATGGCTAGACATGACTAGTGCCAGATCCCAAAACCCAAGGTTTGACTAGGCCATGGTCTGAATTCGGAGAGCCTGACTGTGGAGAAGAGCGGCGTGAGAACCAAGTGATCGGATTCATGTTAAAATGAAGTAATTCATGGCTCACACCTGTAATCCCAGCACTTTGAGAGGCCAGGGCGGGTGGATTACGAGGTCAGGAGTTCAAGACCAGACTGGCCAAGATGGTGAAACCCTGTCTCTATTAAAAGTACAAAAAATTAGCCGGGCCTGGTGGTGGGTGCCTGTAATCCCAGCTACTTGGGAGGCTGAGGCAGAGAACTGCTTGAACCTGGATCGTGCCACTGCACTCTAGCCTGGTGACAGAGCAAGACGCTGTCTCAAAGAAAAAAGTAGTAATTCATATTTTTCTTTAAAATTACTAGAAGTACTCACGGTTCAGGTGGCACTTAGTCACCAAAAAAAAAAAAAGTGCGAAGTGGTTGAAACTGCTGCTGACACCCAAGGTCAACTTAAATTCACACTGAAGCAAGTTAGGAACCTACACGTGTACCTTCCCTCAGATGCTGCACACTGTAATTTCAATCATACTCTGCCCTGGATCCCACACCCTTCTACAGCCACCATCCCATTTTTCTTTATCCTTCACAACCGAGCTGCTCAAATAAACTGTCTACACACCCTGTCTCCACTCCTCATTCAACTAGCCTCTGCCCTCCCCACCCTTGTCACCACCACCAATGGCCTTCATGTTACCAAATCTTCAGAAACATCAAAGTTGTAAAAGTCAAGGAAAAACTAAGGAAATTGTCAGACTGAAGGAGACTACAGAGATAATCAAATGAGACACGTGATCCTGAGTTAGATGTTTTTGCTAAAAGACACTGAAACTCACACAATCTGAATGGGGTCTCTGAGTGGAGGGGTACATGGGAGTTTTCTGCACCATTCCTGCAACAACTACATACTTGAAAAATAAAGCCTTCAGAATAGCAGCTATTAAAAGACTTGGGCTTGCCAGACACAGTGGTGTACACCTGTAAAGGTGCTAGGAAGGCTCAGGCAGGAGGATCACCTGAGCCCACAAGCTCAAAGCCATGGTGGCTATTTACACCTGTATTTACAGGTGTAAATAGCCACTGCACTCCAGCCTGGGCAACACAGGAAGACTCTGTGTCTTCAAAAAATAAATAACATTTTTAAAGACTTGGGCTTAGCTTACTTAGGAGGGCAAAACTGGAACTTTCACATCACTTTTCAAGATACGTGAGTTACTACATAGACAATTTCAGCTGATTTCTGAACTACATATACAGTCTTTCTGTTACCCAGGGAGGTTACATTATCCAACTATTGAAATGAGTTGAAATTCAGAAGCAGTTACAGAAGTGGCATAAATCTTATCTCCTAACTACAATAAATTATCCAGCAGAAGGATAAATCATTTAAGCTATCAAGAACATAAAAAGTGAAATAACAGGAGCATTTCACTTAGATAGTGGGTCATTATTAATCCAGGACTAAAATGTCTATAAAAGCAGGTCTGGGAAGGTATGAACTCTTTAAGGGGCTTATGTGAATGAAGCAAGTGGGGAAAAAAAGTCCTGTTCATGTAGCAAGATTTTTTTTTTTTTTTTTTTTTTTAAGACAGTCTCACTGTCGCCCAGGCTGGAGGGCAGTGGCACAATCTCGGCTAGCTGCAACCTCTGCCTCCTGGGTGCAAGTAATTCTCCTGCCTCAGCCTCCCGAGTAGCTGGAATGGCAGGTGCTCACCTGCACGCCCAGCTAATTTTTGCATTTTAGTAGAGATGGGGTTTCACCATGTTGGCCAGGCTGGTCTGGAACTCCTGACCTCAAGTGATCGTCCGCCTTGGCCTCCCAAAGTGCTGGGATTACAGGAGTGAACCACCATGCTGGGCTGCAGCAAGATCTTTTACTAAAATGTACGTAACTATTGGGTGAACTGTTATATAATAATTAATTTCACATAATTTTTTAAATGTTTAGTACTTTGCAAATACCTTTCCTATCCCAGTAACTTCCTTTGAGCCATACTACAAAACTATCAAGTCAGTGATTGTGTAAACTCCAAGTACTACTTTTTTTCCTTCTTCTGGCTGAATTATGTTTTACTAAAAGCAAATTTACAGTTAAGTGAATATACCATGGATCTTTCTATTCCTAAACAGAAATTGAAACGGGCCCTCAACGTATCATCTTAAGCAAAAACACTAACCAAGAGCAAAATAGGGACTTTATAAATGAAAATATAAGTCTGAAATCTTCAAAGGAGTCCATGACACAGTCAAGTATATGAAGGAATCATTAGACTACAAGGCACTTACAGGGAGAAAGAAAAAAAAGAGTCTGTGTACACCTAAGTGTTTGCATTTTTCCATTTGGATCAGGTAGATGGAAAGGACGGACCCAAGACTAATCCACATTCCAAAGCATTCACACAGAAAGGCATTCTATTAATCAAACCCATTCAACAGACAAATTACCCATTTACCTTCAGGTTTGTGAAACTGGGATAACACAAAGGGCAGATTTCTTTCTTTTATTTCGACATTTAAAATATTCACAGATGGAGTATTATATTCAGACATCTCCATGGAAGATGTACGAAAACAAAGCATACAGGCATTCCACAAGTACAGAATTACATATTTGTGATTATGTGAATGTTCACCCTAGAGTTTATCTGGAAAAACACCACTTAAAAAAAAAAAAAAAAAAAACTTTTGAGTGTTTCATTGGGTTAATTGCCATAAAAAATGAACTGCAAAGAATTTCAGGAGAGAGATCTAAATATTAGTACTTTTTAAAGATTTCAAACTTTTATGGTATTCTGCTAACATATCTCCTGTGAGGAACACTTAATACTGAATTCTTTCTTTTTCCCCTCAATAGCCAAGTCAGAATATACTTATTTCATTTTTCACCCAATTCTTTGTTTCTAAACACATTATGTAGATGTGATTGTCACAGCATCTTGAGTAGCTAATGAAGTAGGAGTATTCTTAAGTTCTTAGGCATTGATGAAGCAAAGCAAAACACAATCAAATTACAAATATTTTCTTTTGTAGTGGTTGTTCGTTAAGTAAAATGCTAAGAGCACTGGAAATTGGTCAAATGCTGCTCACATTTTAAAAACAGAAGAAAAACCCATTAGAAAGCCCTGATACACATAGAGTCTGTTAAAGGGAAAAACCTGAGTACTGGAATTAAATTCATTTTGGCATTGTAAGGTAAGGTATCTATGCCTAAAAATGCCAAGCTTTCTGCCTAGGAAAAAAAAATCTTTACCAAGGAGATAAAATTTAAACAGAAAACAAAATTAATCTATACTTTCTTTTCAGAACAAGTTAATTTGCTTCTTTTAACCCAGTTCTCTTTTCCCATACACAAAAAACAGATTAATAATCTCAGTATATTGCATATCCAGTAACACATTTAAATGAAGTTAGCAGTCAACCTACCAACTGTGCCAAAGAAACACTCCTTACAAGGAGGTTTCATTAACATAATGCTAAACAACTAGATAACATGTAGGTAATAGATTTCAGCACCATCTGTTAGTAGATTGTTTCAAAATGCATACACCCCCCAAATTCATATAAACTTAGGAAATTTACCCATCATTCCCTCTGCATCTACACCAAAAATCAAAGTTCTGTATTCTAACTACCCTTCCTGTGTGCCAAAAATAAGAAATATTTACAAATCTATCCAATTAAGTTAATAGGACACAAACATGTTCCCCAAAAAAGGAGGGAAGTTACCAATCAAGCATGATGTGTCTAACATACAAATTTTGGGAGTTTCTCTGAACCTACTCTAGGTTCAAGGGGCTGCAAAAAAAAAAAAAAAAAAAAAAAAAAACATTTTTAATACATTGGTACCTATTATTTGATGAAGGCTAAATTACAAGAAGAGATTTCACCAATTTGAACCTCTTAAGGTTACTGCTAAATATACTTTAAAAAGTCATCTAAAAAATGTTTTAAAAATACAACAGAATAGCTACTAGAAAAAAAAATTGATAACTATGTGGCCTGGCAAATGATTTGCAAATTAAGTCCTTGACAATCAACTACAAAATGTTTTAGATGTACGAATCAAACTTGGTAGCAAAATAGTGCAAAACTCTGATATGGCAGCCCTTAATAGCAGGTAACCATTTGAGATTTGCTACCGAAAATAATTTGTCAACAAGAATCTTTTATATGTCTTTAAACCTTTCCTTTTTCTAGTCTACCTAGAATTGTGTTCCACTCGTTATAAAAATCTCAAAATATCATGCGTCTATCATTTAGATAGAAGAGAATTAGTTGTTCTTCACTGCTGCCTCCTTTAATTTCAGTTATAATTCCCTTCATAAACATTCTTTTCCTAAGGCACACCATGCCCTATTTATTGCCACAAAGCCACTAAAATCTGTGCCTCAATCTGTCTGCTTCATCAGTATGGTTAAATACAAACCACTTACTAGTGTCTGCTAAAACTTAGTAACACCAAGCCTAGAATGCCACTGGTCTCTTCTACTGGGGCAAAGGCCAAAATACACAAGCATTTGCTCATATGCTCTTTTCCCTACAAACCAACCATATTACCTACTGTAACAGTAAAACTTAATGACATCTCTGGCTACATATAATTCATACTCAATACTATAAAATAAAATGTTAGGCCAGTAAGCTTTCACAATTTTTATTAAATCCTAGTCTAGTTTAACAATATCTGATGTTACAGACATCATCCCATGGTGAACATGTTTAATAAGTGAAAGCAAGTCAGACATCTCATCTAAGTCATTATTTTCTGCAGACTAAGCAATAACTACACAGAACACTATGGGTAAACAAACACCTGCTCAATTTTCACACAAGCCATGTTGTTTATCAAATTAGATCTGCTAATGTTGAATACAGTAGATTTGGTGATTGTAGTTCTCATGTAAGTATCCTATTGAGATAACATTTTGACAGTTTCACTGACTTTCCAAATAAGCATAACATACTCAAAGAAAAGAATAAAGAGTGAAGTAAAAACTGAACATGAAGAGATTAAGTTATTAAAGGAAACTGAAGTAAACAATTATAAAAAGAGTGAAAAATCATTGGGGTGAAAGTCAAACAAGCCTAGACATTTGATTGGAAGAGAATAGATCAAATATGGAGTTCTCAAACCGTAAGTTTATAAGCTCAATGCAATACGAATCCTTTTTATTGTAAAAATTGAGTTGAAACTAAAAGATCTATAAAAACTGTTATTTTTGGCCTTAAACAGTACCAATTCTTATGATCAAAAAAGGCCACAACAGTTAAGATTGTATTACTTGATTTTATTTTACACTAGGTGGTGGGCACAAAGCAATCCTTAATAAAGTTGACAATTAGCTTCACTCAACATTTTTAATAATGCACATTAAAAAAAAGTATTCATCTTACAAATTCTTCTGCAATCCAAACATACAATAGCTTGGAAAACATTTAGAAAACAAAAGCCAATGTAAAAAGACAGATTAAAACAACTAGAACAGTACAGGTTTTATTTATATGGCTCGAATTTTACAGTTTTCTTACTGCATCATCAATGTCAGAAATCTGTTCCTTCAGCTGGCTCCATTGTTCTGGATTTAAAGAAATACCTAAAACAAAGTTTAAAAATTCAAAGGTGAAAATCTATTTAAGCATTGAGGATATTCATACTTCCAACTAGAATACTGTTTTACCAAAATTGTCACCTTAGGCCGGCTGCAGTGGCTCATACCTGTAATTCGAGCACTTTGGGAGGCCAAGGCGGGTGGATCACTTGAGGTCAGGAGTTCAAGACCAGCCTGGCCAACATGGTGAAACCCCATCTCTACTAAAAATACAAAAATTAGCTGGGCATGGTGGCTGGCACCTGTAATCCCAGCTACTCAGGAGGCTGAGACAGGAGAATTGCTTGAACCTGGGAGGCGGAAGTTGCAGTGAGCCGAGATCACGCCACTGCACTCCAGCCTGGGCAACAGAGCTAGACTCCATCTCAAAAAAAAAAAAAAAAAAAATGCCACTTTGACACAATGCTACAATACTGAAATCAAATGTACATCTCTTACATTTGTTAATTAACAAATCATCATCACAATTTACTAAGCAGATCAATCTCATATCCAGTCTTACTTTCCACAGTGCATCCTGCATAGTACCTATTTTAACCAATGAGAATAAATGAGGGTTTGAAGACACATCTTACTAATACCTGCCAACTATCAGGCTAAAATGGTCAGGTCCAGATTTGGCATGTGATACCCCATTACTATATTTCCAGTTGGTTCCAATATTTGCCCAAAATTTCCACAGAAATTCAAGCTGAGTAATTGTGCTGAGTTCTTCCAGAAGCATTCATTTCACTTTGGAAAAATTCCCAGGACCTGATTCATATAGGACTCCTCAGAAAGTATATACCAGGTAACTGCATTCCAGGGTCATCCTGTCAGGGTTAAAATCCCAGCCTCACTTTCACTAAGCGTATGATCCTTAAAAAAGAACTACAACACCTTGTAAGCCTTAGTTTCCTCACCAGTAAAATGGTATCTACACCCCAAAGAGTTGTTGTAAATGATTAACACGAATAATGAATTTAGCATATAACCCAACACACAAACGGTTAAAAAATGTGAGATATGTCTTTCCTATTTAAGATGTAAAAGTATGAACAGAAATTTTATATTTTCTATATTTTGTACTTTAATGTTCTAGCATTCTAATACTGATGCATATAAACAGAGAAGTAAACAAGAACTAGCAGAAGGTACTCCCCGAAAACTGCCAGAAGGCCATGAAATTGAAAAAAAAAGAATAAACAAGAAATATGGCATCAGTCACTCTGGTACGTGAATGACCAATCCCGAAGTGACTTGAAGAAAATACGAAAGCGTATAAACACATATAGAGGCTGAGTTTAACAAAAAACTGAATAAAGCAAACAAGTGGTACCTTTCAAACTAACAGGCAAGCAGAGTAAAACTAAATAAGGAAGCATTTTTCTTTAGCTGAGGGTCAACCTAGAGCAGCAATCCAAATATACAAATTTAGGTTGGCTCACCTTCTCTAGCTGTTTGGTGAATAATATAAAATATGCTTCCAGAATGCTAAGAGGCTTGGGACTGGATGAAGCACAAATGGAAGGAAAGCAGAGATCCGCTTGAAGAATAACGCCCTAAAGAATAGCTTTTACGAGCTGAATCAAAAGGAAGCATTGTAAACCGAGATTTTCCATTCCAGATTTTACAAGTTCCCAGATAGTGCCTAATCTGCTTCAGAATTGCTATAAACCTTTTTAAAGATTGTTCAAGTATATTAGCAGCCAATTGAAGTGATACTAGGGGGTGTTACTTTTCTGGGTTTTATTCCCAAAAGCTGTATTAAGACATCTCTTTAAAAAAATGTTAAGTATCATGTCCAAAATGACTACAGAAGATAGAGAATCAACTAAGACTCTTCCTTGCCCCGTGTGTCCTGCCAACATTTCAAGTTAAGTAAGCTACTCAGAAAAGTTTTAGTTTAGTCCTAACACTATAACAAAATTCAAGTAATTAGACCTCACCTTTTCTTCCTGGTTTCATTTCACCTTCAGGATCCATCCAGTATTCTCTAATATCAATTAGCACTTTGCCTTTAAAATCTCGAACGCTAACGTACCTCATTTTCCCAATCTGCAAAAGAAACAAACATAAAAAGAGGTGCTCCTTACAAGAGTGGTATCTGTTTCAACTGTATTCATATTCACAACCTGCTGCATGCTCACTCTACATCTAATCATGAAAATGGTTACTGCTGACCCTTGAACAACATGGCTCTGAACTGTGCAGGTCCCACTTATATGCATATTTTTTTCAATGAACATACTGGAAAAAAATTTGCAGACTTAACAATTTGAAAAAACTCACAGAACAACTGCGTAGCCTAGAAATAACGACAACACTAAGAAAAAGGTATGTCATGAATGCATAAAACATACATAGATATGAGGTTATCAATTACTATCATAAAACATACAAATCTATTATATGAAGTTAAAATGTATCAAAACTTACGCACACGGACACAGCAGAAATGTAAACAAAGATTAAATCACAACTGCATAAAATTAACCGCAGTACATAGTGTAGTAGTGCTAATAATTTCATGGCCACTTCCTGTTGCTATCTCAGTGTGCTCAAATGTTACAAATATCTGCTTAAAACACCTTGTGTAAAACACCATGTGATGCTAATCATCTCTGCTGAGCAGTTCATGTCTCCAACAAATTGTGTATTGCAGCAAAAAGTGATCTCTCACGGTTTTCACATATTTTTCATCATGATTAGTGCAATACCATAAACCTTAACACGATGAGTCCTATACAAGTGCCCCTAGAGATGCTGAAAGTGCTCCCAAGAAGCAGAGAGAAGGCATGACATCACAAGAAAAAAAAATGCCAGAAGCAGTGGTGCATGCCTATGATCCAGCTACTCAGGAGGCTGAGGCAGGAGGATCACCTGAGCCCAATCTGAGCAACACAGCAAGATTCTGTCTTTAATTTTAAAAAGCAAAAAAAAAATAATAATTAAAAGTTGAATTGCTTCATATGTACCACGGACTGAAATCTGCAGCTATGGTTGCCTACAATTTCTAACATGATATATCTTATAAACAGACAACATAAACTAGTGTTATTGATAAACACCATACAGTGCAGTAAAATGTATTTTTTCTCCCATATTATTTTCTTAGTAATATTTTCTTTTCTCTAGCTTACTTTATTGTAAGAATACAGCATACAGTACATATAACATACAATATATGTTAACCACTTATGTTACTGGTAAGGCTACCAGTCAACAGTAGGCTATACTTAGCAGTTTTGTTTTGGCGAAGTCAAAAGTTATAACCAGATTTTCAACTGCACAGGGGTTGGTGCCTTACATTTTGACCCTGCATTGTTCAAAGGTCAACTGTAATACTCTCGATATCAGAACTGCAACCAAAGGAAATTACTGTTTAAACTATCATATGATCCAGCAATCCCACCTCTGGGTATATATCCCAAAGAAGTAAAAGCACAGACCCCAAGAGACATCTGCATACCCAAGTTCATAGCAGCATTATTCACAAGAGCCAAGAAGGGGAAACACCACAAATATCCACCCAGAGATGAACTGATAAACAAAAAGCGGGAGGGGGGTGGAATAGACACACAATGGAGTATCATTCAGCTTTTAAAAAAGGAAATCCTGTCACATTGTATGTCAATGAAATAAGCCAGTCATAAAAAGGAAAAAGGTAAATACTTTATGATTCCACTTACATGATGTCAAGTTCATAGGAACAAAAAGTAGAATGGTGGTTACCCAGGGCTGGGAGAAAGGGAACTGTTGTTTAATGGCTACAGAGGTTCAGTTTTGCAAGACGAAACAGTTTCGGCAATCTGTTACACAATAATGTGAATACACTTTTATGATTTTTACCACAAAAAAAAAAAAAAAGGAAGCAAAATTTTGCAGTACAAACTACAACCAACAGGAATCCACAGATGCAACTAGCTACAATGCTTCACCAACCATTCAACCATATACAAATCCAGAGTTCCAGTCAATAATAACAAAGTTTTTCCTTTTCATTTCACTTCAAATAACATCTTTAATGCACCTCACTCAAAGATTGAGAACTTAAAAATATTCACAGAAAATTATTTTTCAAAAATCTTACGTATCTGCTTACCACAAATTACCAACTCCAGAGAAAACAGGCTTTCCTCAACAAAGTGTCTCTAAGCACTTTTTAAGACTCACTGTAATACAGTAAGGGAAGACAATGTGGCACTGCAGTAAAGACAGACATAGGGGTCAATGGAACACAATGGAGTCAAAAATTACACACACATGGGATATACTCACTGGTTTTTGTTTGGTTTTGTTTTTTTTTTTTTTTGGTAAAATCCAGGGTAATTCAAAGGAATAAGAATATACTCTTTTCAACAAATGGTGTTGAAACAACAAGCGTCTGCATTGGGGGTGGGGAAGATTCTAAATCCCTATCTTACACCACACACAGAGAAATTAATTCTACATGAAGCATAGACCTAAACGTGAAAACTACAACTATAAAACTTCTACGAAAAAACACTGGCAAAACTTTTTGTGGCCATGGTAGACAAAATATGTCTGGGACAGAAAATAAGCATTAAGCAAAAGAGGAGAAAAATTAATAGACAATCACACTAAAGCCTTTTTTTAAAAGATGCTTCAGAAAATAAAAAGGTAAACCAGAAACCTAAAGAAAATATTCACTCAAGGTGCAGCCACAGGGGTCTTGGCCTTCCAGCACAGCCTAAGGAAGGAGCAGAACTGTGAACATGAAGAAAATGATGAACTGACCAGAACTGGTGAGAACCACCTTTCCAAGAGAGAAGATCTGTCACAGATGCCCCTGATCAACTGCCAGTCCGCCCTTATCCTGTCTGTTTGATTCTGTCTCTCTGGTTTCATATTCTTTCTTCTCTGTTAACCTTCATTCATTTTTAAACTAGACTGCTTTGAAAACTAAAGTCTCCCTGAAGTCTAAAAAAAAAACTAATCATACTTACATCTGACAAAGGACTTATATCCAAAATACATAAAGCGTTACAACTCAAATGACCTGGCATTATTTTTAAGTGGCCAAAAGATGCTCTTCACAAAAGATGTAAAAATAGCCAATAAACACACTAAAGATGTACAATGAATTAAGACCTGTACATGAGGGAAATGCAAAGTAAAACCACCATGAGTTACTATTATACATTCATTGTAACTAAAAAGAATAAAACTTAAAAGACTGACAATATCTAGTGAGGATGTGGTACAACTGGAATCTCGTAAGTTGTACTGATGGCTGTGTAAAATGCTACAGCTACTATGGAAAGTGGTTTGACAGTGTCTTATATAGTTTACACACTTACCCTATGACTCAGCAAATATATCTGGTATTTACCCAAAAGGGCAAAAATGTCCACAAAATGACTTGTACAAGAATATTCACAGAAGCTGTATTCCTAATAGCCCAAGACTTGATACAATTCCGATGTCCATCCAAAGTGAATGGATTAACAAACTGTAGTATTATCACACAAAATACTATTCAGCAATAAAAACAAATTACTGATATATGCAACAAGGACTAATCTCAACACATTATGCTAAGCAAAAACCAGACACAAAAAACAGACTGCATGTATCCATTTATACAAAGTTCTAGAACACGCAACAAAAATCTATAGTGGTAGAAATAAGATCAGTGATTACCTAGGACACGAGCGATGACTGCAAAGCCAAGAGGAACTTTCTGGGGTGATGAAAATGGTCTGGCCACAAAACCATGTACATTTATCACAGTCTATCAAAGTATGCTTTTAAATGTGTGCATTTTATTGTACATAAACTATACCTCAAAAACATTTCTTAAAAAAAAAAGAAATCTGCCCAACATTTGCTTCTCCTTTAGAAAAAAAAAAAAAAGAGTAAAATTGACAAATTCTTATTAGCAAAAATTAAACAAGTGATGAGATATTAGTATAGGGGACATATTACTTAAAGGTAGAAAAAATAAGGCCAGGTGTGATGGCTCAAGCCTGTAATCCCAGCACTTTGGGAGGCCGAGACGGGCGGATCACGAGGTCAGGAGATCGAGACCATCCTGGCTAACACGGTGAAACCCCGTCTCTACTAAAAAATACGAAAAATTAGCCGGGCGAGGTAGTGGGCGCCTGTAGTTCCAGCTACTCGGGAGGCTGAGGCAGGAGAATGGCGTGAACCCGGGAGGCGGAGCTTGCAGTGAGCTGAGATCCGGCCACTGCACTCCAGCCTGGGCAGCAGAGCGAGACTCCACCTCAAAAAAAAAAAAAAAAAGGTAGAAAAAATAAAGATCACTGAAATCCCATTTTATTGGAAGAAAATAAAATCAGATGACAGAAAATATTTTATATCCACAAAATCTGGAGATTAGCAGCAAAAAATACCATATACCTCATAAAGAACTGTGATTCTTATATGAATTTGATTCCCTGTCCCCTGTGAAGATCTGATAAAGCAGCGGTTCCTAACCTTTTTGGCACCAGGGACCAGTTTCATGGAAGACAATTTTTCCACGACAGGCAGGGAAGGGGAAAGGTGACAGTTTCAGGATGAAAACTATCCCACCATCAGGCATTAGATTCTCGGAAGGAACGCACACCCTAGATCCCTCGCATGCGCAGTTCACAATAGGGTTCGCGCTCCTATGAGAATCTAATGCCACTGCTGATCCAACAGGAGGCAGAGCTCAGGCGGTAATCTTCACTCACACGCCGCTCACCTCCTGTGCAGGGGACCCCTGTGATAAAGGTTATGAATAATTCCTTCAAACACAAAAAAGAAAATTCAAATTAAAAAAAAATTCTACAGACTCCTGCCCCAGATTAAAATGACCAGTTATAATCATTTTAAATTAAATAATTTCAAAGTATCAAGTATCCTTAAATCATCAAATCAATTAAGGTAGTTATTACTGACCCTTTGTGCCTAACTCGAAGAAAAATATGGATCAAAGTTTCCTGCCTCAACTATTCTGACCTTTCAAGACACAGGTACTAGGTGATTATGAGATAATTCTCCAGTCTCTTTATAATAACAGATGTCACTCCAGGTAGGTTATGTCCCTACGGAAGAAAGTTCTTCAAAATCAGGGCTGAAGGAACCAGGAAGCAAGCATCTCTAATATCTTCTCTCTAGTCACGATTCTGCCTCAATTATTTCAGACTTTAAAAGACTAGTGTATTGATTTTCCCTTGGTACAACTCTTTACTACATTTAGAGAACGGCTTATGTACTGATGTTTAATGTACATCAAGCTGTAATGGCAATGAAATTATTATATTATCTCTTACAATGCCTACACTACTAGATCCCTGAAAGCCACTCTGAAAATAAGGCCTAGGCCAGTGCGGTGGGTCACGCCTGTAATCCCAGCACTTTGGGAGGCCAAGGCAGGCGGATAATGAGGTCAAGAGATCGAGACCATCCTGGCCAACCATACTGGCCAACATGGTGAAATGCTGTCTCTACTAAAAATACAAAAATTGGCTGGAGGTGGTGGCGCACACCTGTAGTCCCAGCTACTCAGGACGCTGAGGCAGGAGAATCTCTTGAACCCAGGAGGCGGAGGTTGCAGTCAGCCAAGATTCATGCCACGGCACTCTAGCCTGGTGACACAGTGAGACTCCATCTCAAAAAAAAAAATGACCTATGTTCCTCCTAGAGGCAGGCTTTCAAAAGATGCAATGTCAGCCTTAGGAGGCTTGGGAATCTTTCCAGATGAGGGTTTAAGAAATGAAGCTCCGTTTTTCTGGTGAGAAAATTCCTAAAAATTGATCTAGTTTTCACAAACTCCTCTTAACAGAATCGAATCTCTAAAATGTGTGTTCCGAACTAAATAGTTCATCGGTACTTTGTCTATCTTCTTTACCCAGAAGTATAACAAGGCAAAAATAAGCATTAGAAAAAAAAAACTTAAATTTTCCCATTCTCACCTTAATCTTGGCACTCCACCTTTCAAAGCTATCAACAGGTCAAAAAATACATGTATGTTAGCCTTGCTTTCTAGTCATATAAATGTTTACAGTCTTGGTCAGGGAGGGTGGCTCATGCCTGTAATCCCAACACTTTGAGAAGCCAAGGTGGGCGGATCACCTGAGCTCAGGAGTTCAAGACCAGCCTGGGCAACACAGCTAAACACCATTTCTACCAAAAAAAAAAAAAAAAAAAAAATTTGCCATGCATCATGGAGCATTGCCTGTAGTCCCAGCTACTCAGGAGGCTGAGGCAGGAGGATCATTTGCACCCAGGAAGCGGAAGTTGCAGTGAGCAGAAATCACACCACTGCACTCCAGCCTAGGTGACACAGCAGAGACCCTGTCTAAAAAAAAAAAAAAAGTCGTCGCTCATTCCACCCAACTTTTTGGTTTCAACTAATACTTATGGCTTCTGGAAACACTCATCCTTTTCTTGCTCCCATTACTGCACTCTTCTAATTTTCCTTCACCCTCTCTCTTAACCTACACCTCTTTCTCCTTCCATTCTTTATCTGAATATAACCCAAGACATGCCCTCATCTGCTTCCTGTTCTTCCTGTTTAACACTTTAGTAGGCAACTTTAGTCAACCATGCTGATAATCCCACATGAACATTTCCCAACTAAGTCCTTCAGGTGCTACAGAAGCAACTCAATTTTTTTTTTTTTTTTGAGACGGAGTCTCGCTCTGTTGCCCAGGCTGGAGTGCTGTGGCCGGATCTCTGCTCACTGCAAGCTCCGCCTCCCGGGTTCCCACCATTCTCCTGTCTCAGCCTCCCGAGTAGCTGGGACTACAGGCGCCCGCCACCTCGCCCGGCTAGTTTTTTGTATTTTTTAGTAGAGACGGGGTTTCACCGTGTTAGCCAGGGTGGTCTCGATCTCCTGACCTCGTGATCCGCCCATCTCGGCCTCCCAAAGTGCTGGGATTACAGGCTTGAGCCACCGCGCCCGGCCAATTTTTTTTTTTAATCACATCCACAATCAAGTCCACATCTTCACTGATTGCCTAATTCCTCTGGTCCATTCTTTCCAACCTGTATCTTGTAATCGGCACAATTTCTCCTTTAGGAAAACCCATCTAAGCCCTTATCACCTCACATACAGATTAAAGCCTACAATCATCTAAGCAATCTCACCTGCTTCCATTTAACCCCAACACCCCTTCCTCACAAATCCTTCTTGTACAAAGATGCCAGATGTCCCTAAAACAAGATAGGAAACCCAAGAGAAGCTATACGAGTCCTCTCCAGGTGATTTCATCAAGTCCCTCTAAAGAACTTCCTTCACTTTACCTATTCAACTCATTCCCCTTTCTGTTGCTCATCAGGCCAAAATTAGGCACATAATAATCTATTCATAGCTTACTGTCCCAACACTTGACCTGCCTCCTCCAAGTTGCTTTCAAAATGTGCAGTTCTCAATCTCATTTTTTGGATTTCTGTAACATTTAAATTTGCATTGGTTTAAATACAGCAAAACTGGACTTTAGAGACTTTACCAATAATCCAGCATTGTACAAAATACTTTAACTAGTTTGTTCTGTTTTAATAAATGTCTCTAGTTAAGAGGATTGTAACACACATATTATGCAATTATCAGATTATAGTACTTTTAACACTCTTCAGATCAAGCCAGATAATAATTCCTCTGAATCTAAAGAAATAGCCAACTTTGGCCTGGCACGGTGGCTTACACCTGTAATCCCAGCACTTCTGGAGGCTGAGGCGGGTGGATCACAAGGTCAGGAGTTCAAGACTAGCCTGGCCAAGATGGTGAAACCCCAACTCTACTAAAAATACAAAAATTAGCTGGGCATGATGGCAGGTGCCTGTAATTCCAGCTACTCGGCAGGCTGAGGCACAGAACTGCTTGAACCCAGGAGGCTGAGGTTGCAGTGAGCCGAGATCGCACCACTGCACTCCAGCCTGACAGAGCGAGACTCCATGTGTAAAAAAAAAAAAAAAAAGTAGCCAACTTTACCTGAAACATGTTATCATCTCTGCTGCTGCTACTCTGCTTAGAAGATGACAGAGCTCTCGAAGTTTCACCTGTCTTTTGCTTTTTTACAGGTTTTTCTGGAGCAACTTGCTTTTTCCTCTTTAACTAGAAAAGAATATGGTTAAAATTTGCACACATAAGAATAAAACACATCTCAGTGTTAAACAATCAAAAGACTATATCCAAAATATCATAAATATATACACAAGCAAATTTCACTTGACAACAAAACTATGAATCTGACCAATCCTTCTAACTAGTAATGTTTTCAAACTCTGTTCTCAGGATCCCAAAGACACTTCAGGCATTAGAATGGTATTAACCACAGGAACAGTTATTTTGTGGTTTGGGATCCCACGTATGATTTCTTTGGTAGAAAAAAAAAAAAAAGGAGGGACCTTGCTGCTTCTGAATAAACCTGGAAACCACAGGTCTACTAAAGCTAGTCAGTTACTTATTTTATGAAGCAGATATATTAATTAGAAAGAATACAACCCACTCCAGCCTGGGTGACAGAGTAAGACTCCGCCTCAAAAAGAAAAAAAAAGAATACAACCAACTTACTCCATTTCCAGGATATGTCCTGCCTATTCCAAAAGGGATTTATGCTGGCTTAAGGAAGTTATGGGCTGGGAGCAGTGGCTCACGCCCATAATCTCAGCACTTTGGGAGTCCGAGGCGGGAGGATCACTTGAGGTCAGGAGTTCGAGGCCAGCCTGGCCACAATGGTGAAACCCCATCTCTACTAAAAACACAAAAAAATTAGCTGGGCTTGGTGGCGGGCACCTGTAATCCCAGCTATCGGGAGGCTGTGGCAGAGAACTGCTTGAACCCAGGTGGCTGAGGTTGCAGTGAGCCAAGATCACACCACTGCACTCCAGCCTGGGCGACAGAGTGAGACACCGTCTCAAAAAAAAAAAAAAAAAAATTAGCCAGGCGTGGTGGCACACGCCTGTAATCCCAGCTACTCGGAAGGCTGAGGCAAGAGAATCACTTGAACCTGGGACCCAAAGGTTGCAGTGAGCCGAGATCACGCCACTGCACTCCAGCCTGAGCAACAAAAGCAAAACTTCATCTCAAAATTTTTAAAAAAAGGAATTTATGACTAGGCAAATCTGAAGAGAGCTATTTTGCACTGGGCACTGAGAGCCAACAACTCAAGAACTTCCTCACCACAAAAAAAAAAAAAAAATCATTGAAGATAGACAGCTATGTGTTAGACTAGCTTTCAAAAATCACAAGTGTTTTAAAAACTGCATTATTTTAAAAACTTATTAGAAAGTCTCATTCTCAAAAAGAGCTAACAACCCATAAAAACCACTAGAATTCCCAATCCAAACAGGAGAGGGCAGTCATGTTCCTTCTTGATGAAATAATATAAATATTTTAATATTACTAAATTAATTGAAAGTTATCAAATTAGATGAAGCTAGGAAAAATATTACATACATGTAAAACGTGAAATGAAAAACATGGTATATAAGGTTAAGTGTTTACAAGATTAATATTACTACTTGGGACAAACAAAAAGTTAACTCAGCTCAGTATGCAGAAAGTAATTATTCTATAAATCAGGCTCTAAGTTTTCCCTGTGGACTAGTGCATGTCTGGCAAATAAAAGCTCAATACACATTTGTTATTATGAACATATTCAAATACTATATAGGGTGCAAATTTTTAAATTAAGAAATTTACTCAAGTATAGTCTTTGAAGCCTTATTTTACCCTTCCAAGTGTTGTTATAGTCTATATTTATACTTTAACATTACAACTTCTCCAATCTCCCATAGGCTCTCCCCTTTTTTTATAGCTAAAATTGCTAAGCTTCAGGAGGAAAAAAAAGATGGGGAGCCTGCTTCTTTTTAATAAACTTTTAGAAACCACAGGTCTACTAAGGCTAGTCATTACTTGCTATTTTACAAAGGATATATACTGATTAGGAAAAACACCACCAACTTATTCTATTTCTAGGATATAAATATCTATTCAGATATGTAAAGTTCTATGAGATAAAGGACAATTCTGACGGAAGACTTGACCGCAGAGTGAGACGCTCAGTTATGCTCCACTGAGATGCTCAATTTAGCAAAATGCACCAATTACGGTGCAGCTGTCATCTAACACAGAAAAAGCCTATCTTGTCAAAATGGGTTTCAAGTTAGCTTTACTGGGTGCTGATTTAGTTAAATGGAAAGGACCAGAGCACAAACTTGGTACATTCCAACTTAAAATGTACCAAGTCTAAAATTCAGAAAACCTTATGTGCAGAATAAACACCAGTAACTGAGAGAACTGTCATAATTAACATTTTATGGCCATTCATGATGGCTCACACCTGTAATCCCAGCACTTTGGGAGGCTGAGGCAAAACAGCATGAGGCCAGGAGTTTGAAATCAGCCTTAGCAACACAGCAACACCTGGACCCTACTAAAACATTTTTTTTTTTAATTAGCCAGGCATGATACCTGTAGTTCCAGCTACTCTGGAGGCAGAGGCAGGAGGATTGCTTGAGACCAGGAGGTCGAGGCTGCAGGGAGCCATGATGTTGCCACCACACCCCAACCTGGTTAAGAGTGCAAGACCCCGTCTTTAAAAAAATAAACATTTTACAAAAAAAATCAGGTAAATTTCTAAATAATGGCAAATAGTGACTTTGGCCTACTTAGAATTATATGACCCTAGGATCCAAGGCAGTGGCTCTGCAACTTCAGGGTTCCTAATGGTCCTCAACAGACTTGTTAAGTCTGATTAGGGCCTATGAGTATGAATGTGCAAAAAGCATCCTAGGCACTTCTACTCAAGTGGTCCACAGACCAACCACACCACCAGAAATACCCATTCACATTCTCATTTTTTATTTTTATTTTTAAAGAGACAGGGTCTTGCAATATGAGCCTGGTTGGTCTTGAACTCTTGGCCCCAAGCAATCCTGCCAACTCAGCCTCCCAAAGAACTAGGGTAACAGGCATGAGCCACCACTCCCATCTAGATCCTCATTTTAAGATGTCAATATGCCTTTTACTATCCTTCAGAATGGGATATGGACAATATTGTTGAATATCACAAAAACGACTTGGTGCAGTAATAGTCACCTTTTTGTCAACCTCACTGTCAGAATCACTGCCAGAAGAGCTTGAAGAAACAAGTTCCTTTGATTTAGGCATCCTGAAAGAAAAATACATTACATAAATCAAGGTACTCTATTACTTTCAACTTAGCTCTCCCCCAGTCAAAGAAAAAAATCAAGGACAAGTTCCATGGTTCATTCTACCATTTTTGTGGTACTGGAGTTGTTACACTGAACACAAGTTTTAATTTATACTCTTTTAAGTTGCAAATAACATGCAGGGTGCAATGTGCTGAACTCAGTAAGAACAATGAACTAAACGTCATACACTCCTACACCTCTAACCTTTCTCCAAGCCAATGGATCTTTCTATACTTCGTTTTAGTGGCATTACACACTATGGGTAGGGTAGACTGCAAGAAGGCAACAGATAACAATTACTGTTAAAACCAGAAAAAATGTAATTCTACTATTACTGCTTTAGACTTCACACCAATGAGATCAGAACTAATGTAAAATTATTCACTGTGGGGAACTGACTCCAACATTTACACAACAGGGAACTAGCTGTACTATGCAAATGTGACATCTAATTAATTTTCACATATTTTATTCATATTTTGCCTTTTTGGTCATATCACCAAAATAACAACAGGTACTAATTCAAGAGTATACAAAATTATACACAATTCAGGCCAGGAACGATGGCTCATACTTGTAATTCCAAAACTTTGGGAGGCCGAGGCGGGTGGATCACTTGAGCTCAGGAGTTCCCAGACCAGCCTGGCCAACATGGTGAAACCCATCTCCACTAAAAATACAAAAATTAGAGGGGCACGGTGGCGCGCCTGCAGTCCCAGCAACTCGGGAGGCTGAGGCAAGAAAATCGCTTGAACTTGGGAGGCGGAGGTTGCAGTGAGTCGAGGTCACGCCATTACACTCCCGCTTGGGCAACAAAGCAAGACTCCGTCTCAAAAAAAAAAAAAAATTTTTACACAATTCACAGCAATTCAGCAATTCATTACATTTCACACAGATTTTCTACTCTGGAACATAATTAAAATTTGAAGAACCTACTTATGTGAGGTGCAAAACCTTCCCGCAAATTCCTACCGTGCTGGTAGCTCCCCAGGTTCCCCCAGAGACACACATAGCTTAGTGCATTGCTTACAAGTGGGTGTTTACTGAGTGCCTGAGTGCAAGTTTGCAGAGAGCAAACTATCAGTAAGCCTAGGTCCCAAATATCAAGGAATTCCAAAACATGTGGATACCTCTATTCAAGGCACTTATAACACCAGATCGTAAAACGCTGATTATCAAAATATCTTTTGCTCTCCCCATCTCAGAGGAGATTAGGTCCTATTAACCCATTTATGCCGGAGGTTACAATTTTTTGAATTTTGCAACCAGACCTTGGCGATGACCTTGAGCAGTAGGATATAAAAAACTGCCACATGCTTAGCGTTCCAATAACGGAACACTAGCCATAAATAGGTTAATTTCTATACGCCTTAAAGGGCCTAAACACAACACAGTGTATTTGCTGAATACAAGAAAAAAAGACTTAAAATTCCTCCTCAAAATAAAAAATCATAAATAATCTAGCGCTCTAGACGAAACCTGCATTAGCACTGATGTTGCATGTGTTCCAAAAGAGGAGGTCAAGGAAAAAGAAGTGGGCCACCCCAATCCTAGCCATTAAATTCAAAAAGCTCAATCTGATTTTAACTGGTAACGTCTTCAAGAGTAAATTGAGAAGGCAAAAGCAACGTTCATGACCACGTTTTATCCATTTTTTCTGTTTCTGCTCCACTTTGCAACCTAATCTCCAAAATCAATTTAGTTCAGTTTATGCTAGTTAATACGACAAAAAGATATTTTTTAAAAAGGTAACTAAATTGAATATAATTTTTCACTTTGAAACTCTCGATCATAACTACCGTCTGTTATTAAAAACGGCCTGGGGGCCTAAGAATTTTTCTTTTTTTTCTTTTTTTATTATTATACTTTAAGTTCTAGGGTACACGTGCACAACGTGCAAGTTTGTTACATATGTATACTTGTGCCATGTTGGTGTGCTGCACCCATCAACTCGTCAGCACCCATCAACTCGTCATTTACATCAGGTATAACTCCCAATGCAATCCCACCCCCCGCCCCAAGAATTTTTCAAAGAACCACCTGGTATTCAACCCAAAGAAGTCCACTGGAAAAGAAAGGTAACGGTAACTAAAGCCAGCCTCTCAACTTTTAACAAATATATTTTTACCTGTTCCAATGTGGGGGTGAGGGGAAAAGCAGCTTGTAATTCAAGTAACTGATACTGAAACCGCTATTGTAGAATTTATACAAAACGCAACTTTAAAAAGAGAAACGGAATCTTTCAGCCTTTGCTGACTGAGAGGAAGATCAGAAAAACCGAGGTGAAAATGAACCAGGACTGAAGGGCACACGACTTCGGCATAACAGGAAGGTGACAAACACAAGACCTGGGAACGGGTCGCAAGGACCCAGCAAGCTGCTAGAACCCCGTGGCTAGCAGCCCCTCGGGCGAGGGTAGACAGGTTGGTCGGAGGGGGCGTGGGAGGCGGCGAAGTGCGGAGAACACGGCGTGGGAAGGGGCGGGACTTGCACCAAGCGCCATTTTCTTCTCTCGAAGGGTTCCCTCCCCCAGCACATCAGCCGTTCTCCCACCGCTCCACCGCCCCCTCCCGCCCGCATCCGCTCTCCCAGTATCCAGACCACCTCGCTCAGGGCGAGGGCCGGGGGAAGAGTATATAACTGCACGCGCCCCACCTAGGCCAGCCGCCGCCGCATTGTCCCTAGAGGGACCGCGACCCCTCCCCGCGGCTCCTTGCCCCCGGCCGGCCTCAATCTGCCGCCCAGGGCCGCAGCGACCGTCGCCTGGGCTCGGCTCCCCGGGGACGGGAGTCTAGCGCGGAAGGGCCCAAAGCGCGTCAGGCGCGGAGTCAGGAACCGAGCAGGGGGCCTGGGGACGCCGAAGAGGGGAAAGGGGAGGTAAGGCAGAGCCGCCATTTCCCGCGGCCGTTACCGGCGAGAGGAGTGGAGGGCCAAAGGCAGCTCACGGCCCGGCTGGGACGGTGGGGGGCCCCCGAGGAGTAGGGGTAGGGGATCCCGCGCACTCACGCTTCACTCGGCTCTAGCAGTCGAACACCCTCTTGCTCGTTCGCTCGCGACTGACAGAGAACCGGAAGTGACGGCAGCCAGGAGACGCCGGCCCCGCCCCGCTGGGGCTGCGGTCACGTGATGGGGCGTGGCCTCCCCACCGAAACCAACACTTAAACCCTTTCCAGGGCCTTAAAGGGACGGCGTCTTTCCCAGATGGGTGACGAGAAAGTCAGATATTGGAAGATTACATCTGACCCTTGAGAGAATGAAAGAGCTAATATCCTTCCTGTAGGAGATAGCTTTTAAAAAAAGGAAAAGAAAACGCCAATAAAACATGAGTTACTAGCGCCATGCTTTACACTTGTTCAATAAATGTTTATTCTAATGAAGCAAAGGGGCCATAATGAAAAAGATCGATACTCTGTCCCATTTTCCCAGAAATGGCCTTCTTCCTACACCACTGCACCCACCTCAATACATGACTCTGCCTCCTAAAATCCAAAGGAAGGAAGCTAAAGTCACAGCGTCTAATTCCAGAAAGTGCAAGAAATCTTTGGAGTACTCCTTATTCCTGTATTGAAATCTTGGAGATATAAGGGAGTTCACAGAAGGCAAGAGAAATTCATATACAAGCAGCAATATAGCTAAAAGATTATTTGAATATGTGTTTGAATGAATGCCTCCTACAGCTAAGAATCAATATAAAGGCATATCTGTTAACAAAGATCTATCAAGCACCCACTATGTGTCAGACACTGCATGAGGCAATTTACATTACTCATCCTAAAAAGCACGTTCCAAAGCAGGAATGACTACTCTCTCCATTTTATAGACGAGGAAACCAAGGTTAACGCCCTATGGAGAGGATATTTCCTGTTATAGCTGAAGCGTGAATTGGCCTTATGTTCCCTGCCTCCAGACCCTATTTTCCTACCTCAGGTAGAGGAATGGTATGAGATTGTACAAAGTAGAGGATGGAATCCTGTTGAAACTCAGAATTGCACATCCATCGGAGATGCAACAGAGGCTGAGGAAGGGCAGTGGGTTGCAGAAAGGGAGGAGTGTTTGAATCTACATATGGAGCAATTAGACCTATGGTTCCCACCCATTCCACCCTTATAGGAGAAGAGTTATATATTGCCTGGAAACATTAAAGCTGGGGGCAGAATGTGTAATGAGGTTGAGACGCAAAGAATACAGCGGATGGAATCAAAGTCTGAACACTAAACGTGAACGCATCCCCCACACGTGCCTTTCTAGAATTATTTGACTTTTAAAGGATTAAATGCAGACAAAAATACAAATTAATTCCTTAGTTTGTTCTGAAACTCTTGATCATAATGAAATCAAAGCAGCCATGAAAATAAACACTGACGTCGCGGTGGCTCACGCCTGTAATCCCAGCACTTTGAGAGGCCGAGGCAGGTGGATCACCTGAGGTCAGGAGTTCAAAACCAGCCTGACCAATATGGTGAAACCCGGTCTCTACTGAAAATACAAAAATTAGGTGGGCGTGGTGGCATGTGCCCGGCTACTCAGGAGGATAAGACGGGAGAATCATATGAACCTGGAAAGTGGAGGTTGCAATGAGCCGAGATTGTACCACTGCACTCCAGCCTGGGTGACAGAGTGAGACTCCGTCTCAAAAAAAAAAAAAAGAAGAAGAAGAAGAAGAAAAGAAAAAGAAAAAAGAAAAAAAACGTTGACATTATACACTGTCATGGGACACTGCGCAGCTCCACACCTACCTAAAGAAATGCTTAATATTCAAGGTAAACCACGTGCACTTAAACTAATATGGCATCCCCTGCATCTGCAACCCTTCCTGCTTTAACAAGTTTTCATTCAGTTTCTGTGTCACTGAGGGAACTGGGCAGTGTGCCTGCTGTAGGTTTGGGTTTCGGTTCTCTAAGCGTCGGAGGTGGAGAGCTGTTAAGGAGGTATGCATTTTTAGAAGTAGGGAGACCTGAAGCTTTGCATGCAAATTTGTTGGCTCAATTTTCCTGGGTGTGGTACTTTGTAAAACTAATCAAAAATCCTTGATCCTAAGCGTTGCCCGTTTTTAAAAGGTAAACATAACTCAAGAAAATAAACAAAAATAATTTTTTACATAGGTGAAAGAGGAAGGAAATTTTTTTATTTTAAACAAAATAGAGACTGGGCATGGTGGTTCACACCTGTAATCCCAACACTTTGGGAGGCTGAGGCGGGTGGATCACCTGAGGTTAGGAGTTTGAGACAGCCTGCCAACCTGATGAAACCCTGTCTCTACTAAAAATACAAAACATTAGCCAGGTATGGTGGCAGGCACTTGTAATGTGAGATACTTGGGAGGCTGAGGCAAGGAGAATTGCTTGAACCCAGGAGGCAGAGGTTGCAGTGAGCCTAGGCTGCACTGAGCCTAGATCGTACCCATTGCACTCCAGCCTGGGCAACAAGAGCGAAACTCCATCTCAAAAAAAAAAATAGGACAGCAGTTGCTTTCAAATAATAGAATGGGAAGGAAGTGTAATTCACATGCATTTGTACATTGTGGGGTGGGGAATAGCTCCTTTTATAGGCAGATTCCTAGAGGGCATCTTTAAAAGTGAAATAACTCCCACTTTCTACTCCAAGCCTTGGTCTGGAAGAAGAGGGTGGCACAAAAAGGAATGTGCTGAATTTGGAGAATCTGTAGGTGTCCCAGAAAGGGAGGTAGATTGGGAAGTAGGGCTGAGAAGGGAACTAGCTCACAAACTGTGAAAGGGACAGAGCTTGAGGAGGAGACTGCCAGGAAGAAATTCCTGGAGGCCTGGAGTATCGCGCCGGACTGTTAATGCAGTCCCTCCAAGGCCTTATGCTGTCGACACCCTCCGTTACTCACTTCTCTCAAAGCTTCAGAAAAAGGCTTATTCAAGTATCAGGATATTATTTTGACATCTTACCCAATGTGGCTCTTGTTACTAGCACTTCCTGCTTTCTGACTTTTACCCTTTCCCCATCATTTGACTAGAAGAAGGATGTTAGACCAGAACACACAGACCAGATTCTTGGCTTTTGACTTTTTTAAACTATAAGGATTCCAGGCATAAACTATAGATTTAAGATAATATGCTATTAAAGTTTTTTCTGGCTGGGTGCTGTGGCCCCTGCCTGTAATCCCAGCAATTTGGGTGGCCGAGGTGGGCGGATCACTGGAGCCCAGATGGATCACTGGAGACCAGCCTGGACAACATAGTGAGACCCTGTCTCTACAAAAAATACTAAAAAATGGGCCGGGCATGGCGGCTCACGCCTGTAATCCCAGCACTTTGGGAGGCCAAGGTGGGTGGATCACGAGGTCAGGAGATTGAGACCATCCTGGCCAACATCGTGAAACCCCGTCTCTACTAAAAATACAAAAATTAGCTGGGCATGATGGTGCGCGGCTGTAGTCCCAGCTAATCAGGAGGCTGAGGCAGGAGAATCGCTTGAACTCAGGAGACGGAGGTTGTAGTGAGCCAAGATCATGCCACTGCACTCCAGCCTGGTGACAGAGAGAGACTCCATCTCAAAAAAAAAATAAAATAAAATAACTGGGTGTAGTGGTATGCTCCTGTGGCCTCAGCTACTTAGGAGGCTGAGGCAGGAGGATCACTTGAGCCTGGGAGGTCGAGGCTGCAGTGAGCCGTGAGTGCGCCACTGCATTCATTCCAGCCTAGGTGACAGCCTGCGTGTTTTTGTCTCAAAAGCAAACAAACAAAAACAGTTCCTTTTAGCCCACCCCACTAGCCTGTAGAGATTATTGCTACTGTGAAAGGGAAGGGTCAGAAGAGAAAGGAGATGAGGCCCCTCTTCAGTGTCTGAGGAGTAGAGAAGTAGTTCTGCTCTCTGTCCCCCTACCAGCCCTGGGGAAGGAAGGAAGCATCAAATCCCCAGAGGGCTTGGGGATCTGAGAGAGCAAAGCAAACTAATGCCTTGCTTTCCAGGTGGCCAAGCTCTCCGAGGTCCTCTGCAACCCAAGCGCCCCTCCCTCCACCACAGAGTTGGGGTAGAGATGTCTGTGTGGTGTATCAGGATGGCAGACCTCAGGCAGCCTCATCGAGTTCAGAGTTGCCCCCAGGGTACTGCAGGACTCAGTGGAATGTCTTTCTCTTTGGCCAAGAGTGGCACAGATGTGTCACTGACAGCCAGCAGACCTGGGGGGGCCTTGCAGTGAGGAAGAGGAAATCTCACCACCCTTGACTTGCATAGAGTGGTGTAACAAAGGACATCTCAACAAATACCAGTGTGAAGATGTGAGAAGGACCAAGAATCAGACAAGATGAACTCTTAAGCAAAGGCCAATGATAAGGTTTCCATCTGTGTCCCTGCCCAAATCTCATGTCGAATTGTAATCCCCAATGTTGGAGGAGGGGCCTGGTGGGAGGTGATTGGATCCTCAGGGCAGATATCTCCCCCTTGATGTTCTCATGATAGTAAGTGAATTCTTACGAGATCTGGTTGTTTAAAAGTGCATAGCACTTGCCAGGCGCAGTGGCACATGCCTGTAATCCCAACACTTTGGGAGGCCAAGGAGGGTGCATCACAAGGTCAGGAGATAGAGACCATCCTTGCCAACATGGTGAAACCCCGTCTCTATTAAAAATACAAAAATTAGCTGGGCATGGTGGTGCATGTCTATAATCCCAGCTACTTGGAAGGCTAAGGCAAGAGAATCACTTGAACCACGGAGTTGGAGGTTGCAGTAAGCTGAGATTGTGCCACTGCACTCCAACCTGGCGACAGAGCAAGACTCCATCTAAAAAAATAAAGAAGTGTGTAGCTCCTCCCCCTTCTCTCTCTACCTCCTACTCTAGCCGTGTAGGACGTGCCTGCTTCCCCTTCACCTTCAACCATGATTGTAAGCTTCCTGAGGCCTCCCCATCCATGCTTCCTGCACAGCCTGTGGGACCATGAGCTAATTAAACCTCTTTTCTTTATAAATTATCCAGTCTCAGGTAAGTCTTTATAGCAATGCAAGAACAGACTAATGCGGCTGTCATGGACAGATGGGGAAAATAGGCCAAACTCTACCACCACCCTTGGTGCTCTGACACCATGTAGTCCTCCCCACCTCTGTCAGAATTTAGGAGAGAAAGGGGGAAAGGGAGAAATTATGAGTTTGACCTGAAATTGGCTAAGATTAAGCTTTTATCACTAGGTGAAATGGTGATCATTAAACACAATATAAGAAGATCAAGAAAGTCACATTTCCTGAGAGCCTGAGTTTGTAGCACAAGAGACATACCAGTAACATACAAAGAAAAGGAAACAAGAAAGAAAGGGAGAGGAAAAGGGTTATGTGCCAGGGATGTGGTGGGCATATAGGGAGGTCAGCCGCCTCTGGTTTAACATCCAGGCTAAAGCAGGAAAGCAGATCACAGCATGAATGACCAGGAGACCATAACTTCTTCCAGGATATTTTGGGAAAACTTAAGGAGAATTCTGGAGGTCCTATGGCATATGGAATGGTAGCACCAACCATTCAATTTGGGTATTAAAGGAGATGGTGGCTCTGGATGTCTAGAGGTTTTAGGAACACCTAGGATGGGGCCATGTGGATCATACATGCAAAAGAGGAAACAAATAAAACAAAAACCTGGGCATCCTCCAGTTTAGTGATTCTGAAGAACTGGGAAGGGAGACAGTACCAGGTAAGGATTGTACCAGGTAAAGACTGTACCAGGACAGTACCAGGTAAAGTTATGGATTGAATGCTTGTTTGTTCCCCCAGATTCATATGTTGAACCCTTGATCCCGGTGGAATGGTATTAGAGGTGGGGACTTTGGGGCATACTTAGTCATGAGGGTGGAACCCTCATAAATGAATTCATGCTCTTATGAGAGGAGACAAGAGAGAGCCTAATTCTCTCTCTGTTCTTTGCCATGTAAGGATACAACAAGAAGACAGGCATCTGCAAACCAGCAAGTGGACCCTCACCGGATATGCAGGCACCTTGATCTTGGACTTCTCAGCCTCCACAATTGAATAAAATAAGTGTTTGTTGTTTAAGCCACCCAGTCTACGGTATTTGTATTACAGCAGACTAAGACAGGGGCAATATACACTCTTCCCAAGAGGAGACACAGGGAGCACCTACTCTTTGTAGGGTGTGAGTTATATCCATCAGATGCAGTGATGTGAGAAAAAGTTAAGGCAAAAAAAGCCTTGTGGGTGGGGCTTGGTGGCTCATGCCTGTAATCCCATCACTTTGGGAGGCTGAGGCAGGTGGATCCCTTGAGGCCAGAAGTTCAAGACCAGCCTGGCCAACATGGCAAAACCCCATCTCTACCAAAAAATACAAAAATTAGCTGAGCATGGTGGCACATGCCTGTAATCCCAGCTACTTGGGAGGCTGAGACAGGAGAATCCCCTGAACCCAGGAGGGTGAAGTTGCAGTGAGCTGAGATCGCACCACTGCACTCCAGCCTGGGTGACAGAGCAAGACTCTGTCAAAAAAACAAAAGGCTTGCTTCACAGGCTTTGAAAAAGCTGGGAAAAATAATTTACTTTCTCCCTTTCCTGCCTTGCTAAACCCTGGAGTGTTAAGCCTAGATACAGACAGGAAGAAACCAGCAACTGTGTTCACCTGGTGTTATGTAGGCTTGGCTTCAATGAGACATAATCCCAGATCAGAAAGCCAACAACGGCAGTCAAAAACAAAGAGAGCAAAATTCCTCTGTCAGCAGTTACAGTGGTAATTCTGGTCATCTGGAGACCAAAGTGGACAATCTGATATGGACGAGAGGAGAAAAGGAAGGACTGAACTTGCTCCCCATAGCAGCGCTATGACCCATGCGCTAAAATTTTCTTCTACCAAACAAGTTGCTACAGACCCTTGTATTTTATCTACTGTCAAAAATTAACTTTCATAGTACAACATTTAAAAAGCTGAGAATACGTAATTCCAAAAGTTTAATACTCCTTATTACTCAAGTAATTATAAATAAACATGAATTATATGAATTAGGTGTAAACTCATATGCAATGAGTAACAGCAATATATTTAAGGAAGCTATTTAATTACAAACTGCTAAGCATTTCTCCCCTAGGGTGACTTTTCTGAACTCAGTACTAGAGCTATTCTTAGATCCAACTTTCGTTAGAAATGCAGTGTCACCGTTTATAGAAGAATGCATTTTGTAATAGCAAATATACGTACACAATTTTTAGTAGGTGAATAGCACAACTCCTCTTGCTAGCTATACCTGACTTATTTAATGTGCTATAAAATAGTGTAATTACTTTCTAGTAAATATGCTGCAACTTATATTCAAATGAGTGTTTTCTCCTTCAAAAATCATCTTCTTGGAGGCTGCAAAATCATTGTAATGATTCTGACATTGGTCAAAGTTAACTTTTAGAATTCCTCTTTGAAAATGGCTGTCAGAGCTGAGGCATAGTCTTTTATAGGCTCCCAGCAACAAGAAATCTTTAGCTTTTGCAGTCAATTTCTATTTGTGAAGAGCAAAAAAGTTTCTAAGTTCCATGATCAGTAATATGAGTAATTAAGAAATTTATAAAAATGATATAATTTTATGGATTACTAATTGACCCTGGTAACAATTCCAAAAAAGAAAAATGTTGAGTGCAAATGTGGGATCACTGTTTGAACAAATATGTAATGTCCCAAGAAGACTACTATGGAGGATAGTTCATTTACGTGTTCTGGTTTCACATGTTATGTGTTACGTGTTACAAAGATAGTCTATTTAAGTCTTAAATTTTCTGGAGTGCTCAATACTTAACATGCATACTATGTTGCTATGCTTGTGATAGTCAATAAAAAAAATTTGAAAAATCCAATCCAAGTATCCCCCTCTTAGCTGGGGCCCAGCACTAGGCTGACTGGTTGACCATCACACCCCTCGCAGGAAGCATAGTATGAGATGTATCAGCCAATGGGTTAGGTATAGTGACGGAATAGACAATCAAATACCATCATGGTCTCGACTGAAACAAGAACTTGATCTGCCAACAGCCCTGCTTAGCCAGAAATCACAGTAGAAAGTGATACCTGCATTGAGAAACCCAAATTATTTAATTGGGCAATACCTTCAGAGTACTACAGTTTATCATAGATATGCAGAATGTTCACCTCTGAACTGTCAGAGAAACCAGCAGCGCAGGGTCAAGATTACAATGCTACTCAATGACGTCCTGAACTTTTCATACCACTGGTACTTCACAGTGATCTTTTCACATCATTGTGTCTTCAGTTAATGTATTTGCTGTTTGAAAGATCAGCTTATTGCTTTCAGTTTCAAAATTTTAACTATGATTAACAAACCAAGACAGGTGTATTGATTCTGGTCTCTCAGTTTTTTAAAAGGTCTACTTTTTAGTAACCCCTTATATGGACATTCTTGTTCCTCAGTGACTTCTGCTAGATTGTCAAGCCCTAGACTTCAATAGTTAAATAGTGTATTGTTTCATGGCACAACCTAGGACATAGTTGACTTTGTATCACTGAACAGGACAATACTGAAAATGAAAACTCATGCAGAAATATATCCGACTAAGTCCGTCTGGGACATAGCATCCAACAAGAAAAACTGGGATCTACACACAGAAGAAAGTAGCAAGGTAAATAAATCAGTAAATAATTTATCTCCAATGGGTTTTTAATTTATTTGCTAAAAGAACTTCAACTGTTATAATTGTTAAGCAAATTCCTCAACAATTCTCCTTTCTTGTGCCCTGCTGGTTTAGTTTTCTGTTCTTTCTCGTTTTAGCCCTTGCTCTAAATTGGGCTTTAAAGAAACTTCTAAAGACATCTACCACATTAGATTCTGCTGAAATATATTATCAGATTACTAATTTATTTTCTCTAAAGACCTGGAGCCTTTTTTTTCCAATGAGGTATTTCCTCTATGAATTCGAACTGCTCTTCTGGAAGATATTTTTCTTTTTTCTCTCTTCTATTTTTTGTTTTGTTTGCTTTGGTTTGGTTGCTTGGTTGGTTGGTGGTTTTTTGTTTTGTTTTGTTTATCTCTTTTAGACTGAGTCTTTCTCTGTCGCCCATGCTAGAGTGCATGCAGCAGTGTGATCTTGGCTCACTGCAACCTCTACCTCCCAGTTCAAGTGATTCTCCTGCCTCAGCCTCCCAAGTACGTGGGATTACAGGCACCTGCTACCACGCCTGGCTAATTTTTTTTTTTTTTTTTGTATTTTTAGTAGAGATGGGGTTTCACCACATTGGCCAGGCTGGTCTCGAATTCCTGACCCCAGGTGATCAGCCCCGCTTGGCCTCCCAAAGTGCTAGGATTACAGGCGTGAGCCACTGCGCCTGGCCATTTTTTGTTTGTTTGTTTTCTTATTTACCAGGTATGCTGTTAAATAGGATAGTTTTCTAATAAAACTTGCCCATTTTAAACAATCTATACAAATTCACAATTCTTTAGGTCATTTATGTAATTTTTATTAATTCTTCAGTATTCTGACCAGGAGCTCACCTATAAAGCCAAATGAGAAGCCTTGATTCAATAGTGTAAATGTCTTTGTGTCAATTCCACATAGAAAGCAGAGATTTTGTCCTCATAACTTGTTATCAAGGAGTTGCTGCTAAATCCAAGCAGAACCCTAGATATGCAGAAAGGATGCTGCTATCCATGGTGGTTTAAGGAGAAAGCATGTAGAACTAGTAAAGTATATCAAAAGTGATTCTCCAAGAGGGACTGGGAGAGTCTTGCCTCGTGAAGAGACACTTAGAGAATGCATAGCCAGAACTCTGGGTCCTCTGGTGAGAAGTCCACTGGGCATTAACACTTCTGATTTAGAAAATCAATCAACTGCCAAACTTATTGAATATCTACTATGTGCAATCACTGAACTTGACTTTAGGAACAAAGCCATACAAGGGGGAGGTGGCAGCATCTTCAGAGCACCTTGCATATGCCGGGCACTTGTGTGTGTCATCTCAGTGTGTTCACTTTAAGCCCGGGAGAGAGGTATTTTATTCCATGACAGAAAGGAAGAAACGGTACTCAGATTGGTGAAGGGAGTTACCCGAGTTAGTGGGTTGAATTGTAACCCCCCCAAAAAAAAGTCTACCCAAATCCTAACCCCAGTACCTGTGATTGTGACTACATTTGAAAATAAGGTCTTTGCAGATGTAATCACGGTATGATGAAGTCATACTAAATTAGGATGGGCTTCAAATACAATGACTCCTGTCTTTACCACAGAAAGCAGAAGGAAATTTGGATGCATCTTACAAGCTGAGGAACACCAAGGATTGTAGGCAGGTACCAGAAATTAGGCAGAGGCAAGGGAGGGCTCTTCCCTAAAGCTTTCAGGAGGAGCATGGCCCTTCCGTTGCCTTGATTTTCGACTTCTACCATCCAGAACTTTAAGATAATAAATTTCTGTTGATTGATTGATTGATTGATTTTTTGAGACAGAGTCTTGTTCTTGTCGCTCAGGCTGGAGTGCAGTGGCATGATCTCCCCTCACTGCAATCTCCGCCTCCTAGGTTCAAGCAATTCTCCTGTCTCAGCTTCCCGAGTAGCTGGGATTACAGGCATCTGCCACCACACCTGGCTAATTTTTGTATTTTTAGAAGAGACAGGGTTTCACCATGTTGGCCAGGCTGGTCTCAAACTCCTGACCTCAAGTGATCCACCTACCTCGGCCTCCCAAAGTGCTGGAATTACAGGCATGAGCTTCCTCGCCTGGCCAAATTTCTATTGATTTAAACTACGAAGCTTGTGACAATTTATTACAGTCCTAGAACACAAAGACACCAGTGTCACACAGTGGCTAAGTAGCAGTGCTGGAATTTGATCCCAGTTGTTTGCTTTGCAAATACTAAACATAACCCATATACCATGATATCAAGCGGGGATTTTGTTGCCACATGATTTCTGAACTTATTCAAGGCTGTCCTAGACATTATGAGCCAAGAAGAAGTAATAAACTGCCTGAATTCAAGCTAATAGTTACAGATGCCCAAGCTGCATTCTCTCAGAGAATTGATACATGGGGAGCTGCATAGAGGCATGGAAAGGTTGCTAAAGAGCTGGGTCCAGAGACCTACAGTGATATTGACCATAACAGGGCTAGGGCAAGTTATTTTACCTCCCTGGGTCTCAATGTCCTGTTCCCATCAGAGGTCAGGTTAAACATTCCATGGGATCTCAGACAACTGTGTAACCAGTTGGCTGGTCCACCCCAGACCTTTTAAAAAAATTTTTTGGCCTGGCGCAGTGGCTCATGCCTGTAATCCCAGCACTTTGGGAGGCCGAGGTGGGTGGATCACAAGGTCAGGAGTTCGAGACCAGCCTAGCCAACATGGTGAAACCCCATCTCTACTAAAAAAATATAAAAATTAGCCGGGCATGGTGGCATGCGCCTGTAATCCCAGCTACTCGGGAGGCTGAGGCAGGAGAATTGCTTGAACCCAGGAGGCAGAGGTTGCAGTGAGCCGAGATCACACTACTACACTCCAGCCTGGGTGACAGAGCAAGTCTCCGTCTAAAAAAAAAAAAAAAATCAGTAGTTTGTAGTTTTAAGGGTTTAGTAGTTTTTGGCTACACGGATGAATTGTGTAGTGGTGAAGTCTGGGCTTTTAGTGTATCTGTCTTCTGAATAATGTATATTGAACCCAATAGTGAAACATTTTAACTTCTACTTTTCTTTCTTTCTTTGGTCAGTTTTATTTTAATCATTTTTGGGGGTTTTTTTTAATGTTTTGCCATTGGATTAGTTACATTCCCATTTAAATGTTTCTTCTTGCATCTATTCATTTTCAGGCATTAGAAGTTAAAATAATGGAAATAGGGCCAGGAATAGTGGCTCGTGCCTGTAATCCCAGCACTTTGGGAGCTGAGGAGAGTGGATCACTTGAGCCCAGGAGTTTGAGACCAACCTGAGCAACAAAGTGAACCCCCTACCCCCACCTACAAAAAATACAAAAATTAGCCGGGCATGGTGGCATGTGCCTGTAGTCCCAACTACTCAGGAGGCTGAGGTGGGAGGATCACTTGAGCCAAGGAGGTCAGGGCTGCAGTGAGCTATAATTGCTCCACTGGCCAGCCTGGGCAACAGAGTGAGACCCTGTCTCAAAAAAAAAAAAAAAAAAGAAAGAAAGAAAGAAAGAAAGAAAGGGAAAAAAAAGGTAATATATTTCAGCACAGTATTTCTTTCTCCTTCTTGACAGCAGCTCACAGTTTTAATGAAGGACCCAAGCCAGCACAGTGCTCTCATAGCCACAGCAGGTGCAAAAGAGAAATTGGCTGTTTCAAAGATAAAAACAATGAACCGTTCCCAAAATAAACATTAATCTTTTGAAACCATCAACCATGCAGAGTAAAGTAAATACTAAATTGGGTTGTTTTCCAGGATGACTTTTCTTTAAGAATGTAAAATGGCAAAAAATGCACCTGCTTTTACAGCTGTGACTCTGAACAGAATCAAGCAAAGTCCCCCAGTGGCGCATCTAATAGGTACAGAAAGTAGGCATTCTTAGCTGAGAAGAAGAACTGGGCTATTTTCACTTTGACTTGCCCTTCTTTGTGTGTGTTCAAAGGAGTGCTATTTATAAAAGTTCTGAAATCAAAAGATTAGTACAATCGAGTAACTTTCGAGGCACCCTCTTAGACACTGGCTCAGTTTCTTCTCTTTCAGCAACCTGAGCTGCAGTGACTGCCGACAGGGAGAGAAAAAAGGTGATTGCATGTGAGAACATGGAAACTGGAGCTCTTCTTTCCAGCCTCCCTTGTGAATTCTCTCAGAGGTGGAAAGCCCCATGGCATCATATTACAATAACCTCCTTGTGTCATTTTAAATGCATAACCAGGATTGTTATCAGCAATATTATTGTTATTATTATTTTTGTCATTTTATTATTTTGATGTGGGAGAATCTGATTCCCTGGGCATAAATGTGTGTGTGTGTGTGTGTGTGCATACACACACATACATATTAAATGACAAATTAAATGACATACTATCCATTGTTGAATAAACAAGAAATGTTTTGTCAACTCTACAGGAGATGCCAATAAAATCAATAAATACAGAGTGAATTTGAAGAGCAAGGTACTGTGCCAGCCATTTTGAAACAAAAGGGATGATTCATTCAAAAGGTAAAGTAACTGCTAATGGGTATGAGGTTTCTTTTTTCTTTTTTTCCTTTTTTCTTTGTTAAATAGAGACAGAGTCTTGCTATCAGGTATGAGGTTTCCTTTTGTTTATTGTAAGACAGAGTCTTGTTCTGTCACCCAGGCTGGAGTGCAATGGCGTGATCTCGGCTCACTGCAGCCTCTGCCTCCTGGGTTCAAGTGATTCTCCTGCCTCAACCTCCCGAGTAGCTGGGACTACAGGTATGTGCCACCACCACGCCCAGCTGATTTTTTGTATTTTTAGTAGAGATGGCGTTTCAGCATGTTGACCAGGCTGGTCTCAAACTCCTGACCTGAACTCCTGACCTCAAGCAATTCGCCTGCCTTTGCCTCCCAAAGGCATGAGCCACTACGCCCAGCCAGGTATGAGGTTTCTGACTGTGGTGATAAAAATGTTCTGGAATCAGTGATGATGAGTATATAACTGTGAATATACTAAAAATCACTGAATTGTACACTTTAAAAGGGTGAATTTTATGGTGTGTGAATTCCTTTTTTTTTTTTTTTTTTTTGATATGGAGTCTCTGTGTGTTGCCAGGCTAAAGTGCAGTGGTGCAATCTCGGCTCACTGCAGGCTCCACCTCCCGGGTTCAAGCGATGAGAATAGGAGAGCAGGTTCAAGCGATGAGGTAGGAGACTACCTCAGCCGCCCGAGTAGCTGGGACTACAAGCACGTGTCACCGTGTCCAGCTAATTTTTGTATTTTTAGTAGAGATGGGTTTCACCATGTTGGCCAGAATGGTCTCGATCTCTTGACCTCATGATCCGCCTGCCTTGGCCTCCCAAAGTGCTGGGATTACAGGCATGAGCCACCGCGGCCAGCCTATGGTATGTGAATTCTATCTCAATTTATACATACATGCATGCATATCTATAATTAAAGAATAGCTAGTATGTGCCAGAGAGTCTGTGCTAGTCATTGGGTAAATCATACCTAACCTGTTTGAGTCGCTGACTCTGTATCAGCCTGTATGCGAAGTTCTCTGCATACATCCTCTTATTTGATCTTTGTAACCTCCTTGGAGGGAATGAGTGTTGGCACCCCATTTTATAGCTAAAGAAATGGATTTAAAGAGTCCCTTGCTCAAAATCACACATGAACTTAGGTATAATCATGTGAAACTGCCATCTTTAGACAGTATTTATGTTCATATGTCATCAGTTTCTCATAGCTCAATCTAGTAAGTAGCTCTCTCTGAGTTCAAAAATGTGTACATCAGGAAACCACTCTAGCCAGATTAAGCAGCAAAGAATCATGAGAAGGTAAGAGCCTATGTCCATAAATGGCAATGTGTATTAAAAACAACTTCATATGAGTGAAGAAATAAGGTTCTATTGTGTGAAGTCACAAAGAATTTGAGTTTTATCTGTTATAGCACCTAGCACCACTTACGCTAACAAATACGCCAGGTCTATTGGACTCCAGAGGCTGTGTTCTTATCCACTGGTAATTTGTCTCCTTCAGGGAGTTTAGAATCTGTTGACAGATACATATACAATGTACTAGAATACTAGAATCAAAAATAGAAATTGGTAAGTTCCACTAGAGTGAAACAAATAATGAATTATGAGGTTAACATAACAGAGAACACAGAAAACAGTGGCTTAACCAAAGTAGGCCTTTATTCTTTTCACAAAGCAAGAAGCCCGAGGATACAGTCCAGAGCTAGAAGATCATCCTCACATTTCCATTAGCGACCCGAGATATATCTTCCTTTCCATGCCACCATCCTTAGCGTGTGGCATTCTGTGGAGGAAGGATAAGTCAAAGGACAAAGGCACATGCCAGTCAAACTAACACCTTTTTAGGCCCCCTCTGAAGTCTCTCCCAGAAATGACCACTTGGCAAGAACTATTTCAGTGGCCGCTTGTGATTTCAAGGGAGACTGTAAAATTTTTTTTTATTTTTATAAATAGGAATTTTTTTTTTTTAGATGGGGGGGTCTCACTATGTTGCCCAGGCTGGTCTTGAACTCCTGGGCTCAAGCAATCCTCCTGCCTTGGCCTCCCAAAGTGCTGGGATTACAGGCATGAGCCACTGTGCCTGGACTAAAATTTGATTATTTCTAAGATGGTGAAATTTATCACCCTGTACAAATTAGGATGCTGTTAGTAATGGAAAATGAAGAGTGAACAGTAGGAAGGCAACTAACACATTCTGCCTCATACAGGAAGAAAGTTCAAAAGCCTGGGTAGACAAAGATGGGCAAATGTCTACTACAGGGATCAGCCAGGATTTACACCCAGGTTTGACTGCTCCTGAGCCAGCACTGCTAACCCCAGGTGATGCTGACTCCTTCATGGAGTATATAGTCTAGAAATGCATTTGCACTACTTACTGTGACATAAAGATACTATATTTGTTTCCTATTATTGGTGTAGCACATTACCACAAACTCAGTAGCTTTAAATAACAACAATTTAAGGTTTTACATTTCCAGAGGTCAGAAGTCCAAAATCAGTTTCACTGGGCTAAAGTCAAGGTGTTGGCAGGGCTGGTTTCTTCTAGAGGCTCTGGAAGAGAATTCATTGCCCTTTTTTAACTTCTGAAGGCTGCCTGCATTCTTTGATTCATGGCCCCCTTCTTGAATCATTCTAGGCTCTTGCTTCTGTGTCCCATCTCCTACTTTCATAATGAAATCTCCCTCTTCCTCCTTTTTATAAGGACACTTGTGATTACACTTATGGCTCATCCAGACAATTTAAAATAATCTCTCCATCTCAAGATTCTTAACCTAATCCTATCTGCAAAAAAAATTCTTTTGCTTTATAAGGTATATATGATTGACATATTATTCAGCCTACCATAAATAGTAAGTTAGAAATTATTAAGTGCAAGGAAATAAAAAAGGGTGATCACATTGGCAATTGCCTTGAAAAAAGAGCAAGCAAACTGAGAAACATAGGATTCAGAAGGCCAAAAGAGAAATATTACTTGGAGAGCCCAAAAGAAGAGTATAAACAATCTGGAAATGGAAAGATAACACAGACATCATGGGGAACAGGTAAAATAACTCTAGACTACAAACAGGCTGCATCAGAGCTGGGGGGAAACTTTGAGACCAAGAGACCCAGTAAGGGTTTATCTCCAAATCTAGACAAAAGATGGTTCAAGATTACTCACGGCGGCCGGGCATGGTGGCTCATGCCTATAATCCCAGCACTTTGGGAAGCTGAGGCAGGTGGATCACCTGAGGGCAGGAGTTCAAAACCAGCCTGGCCAACAATGTGAAACCCCATCTCTACTAAAAATACAAATAATAATATTAATAATAATAAGCCTGGTGTGGTGGCACATGTGTGTAATCCCAGCTACTCAGGAGGCTGAGGCTTGAGAATCGCTTGAACCTGGGAGGCAGAGGTTGCAGTGAGCCAAAATCATGCCACAGCATTCCAGCCTGAGCAACAGAGTGAGACTGGGTCTCCAAAAAAAAAAAAAAGAAAGAAAACAAAAAGATTATTCATGGCCCTGGGAATGTCTTCCAAGCCTTTTATACCCTCCTGTGTCCTTTCCAGTGATAGAAGGCAGCTCTGGCTCCTCCTAAAGTTTGGAGAGCCTCAAAATCAGGGCTCCGATAAAGCAAGAGAGATGCCTGGTGCCCACACTGACCCTGGACTTGCATCACCCTAAGTGCCTCCTTACTCCTTAAATTTTGCACACTAGGTACCTCACTTTCTCTCACCCCAGTCCCCAGCTCTGGAGAGCTTATAGATAAGCAAGGTCTTGAGGTCTTGAGGAGTATACCAAACCCTGAACAATATGAAGGAAGCCATTTTAAGCTGTATAATTTACCAACCTTCCTCCTATTATGAGCCCTTGAAGACATTTCAGTTTCTGAGTCTAGACAATTTTGATGAAGCAAGGCATCCCTTCACCCAGGGGAGCACTCAAACAAAAGCTGAATGTCTCCTACTATTTGCTTTTGCTTTTGGTTAGCTTTCTTTCTTTCTTTCTTTCTTTCTTTCTTTCTTTCTTTCTTTCTCTCTCTCTCTCTCTCTCTCAATCTCTCTCTCTCTCTTTCTTTCTTTTTTGAGATGGAATCTCCTTCTATCGCCAGGCTGGAGTGGAGTGGTGCAATCTCGGCTCACTACAATCTCCACCTCCTGGGTTCAAGCGATTCTCGGGCCTCAGACTCCCAAGTAGCATGCACCACCGTGCCCAGCTAATTTTTGTATTTTTAGTAGAGACGGGGTTTCACCATGTTGGCCAGGATGGTCTCGATCTCCTGACCTCGTGATCCACCCACCTTGGCCTGCCAAAGTGCTGGGATTACAGGTGTGAGCCACTGTGCCTGGCCTTTTTGTTTGTTTGTTTGTTTTTTGTTTTTTGAGATGAAATTTCACTCTGTCGCCCAGGCTGGAGTGCAGTGGCACAATCTCAGCTCACTGCAATCTCCACCTCCCAGGTTCAAGTGATTCTCTTGCCTCAGCCTCCCCAGTAGCTGGGATTACAGGTGCCTGCCACCATGCCCAGTTAATTTTTTGTATTTTTAATAGAGACAGCATTTTGGCATGTTGGCCAGGTTGGTCTCAAACTCCTGAACTCAGGTGACCTGCCCACCTTGGCCTCTCAAAGTGCTGGGATTACAGGGGTGAACCACTGCGCCCGGCTTCTTTAGATTAACTTTCAAGTCATCAAAGTTCAAGTGTCTTAAAAAGGAGGACCCACCCCAGGGAATTCCTCCCTGCAGCAGGCCTACAGGAACCTCAAGAAGATCTCTGTGAGGACACAGGAGGCACCCAGGAGGCCTTGCTATTCATACCCCTCTGTGATCTGGATTCTATGGCCTGCCTGTGCATGGCTCTTTTGCTAGTTTGATGGTAAAAAAAAAAAGCTAAAGGTGAAAAAGAAATAAGGATTGAAAGTATCTGCTATGGTTTAGATATGGCTTATTTCTGCCCCCCAAAACTCATGTTGAATTTGATCCCAATATGGTGATGTCGGGCCTAGTGGGATTAATTTGGGTCATGGGGGTGAATCCATCGTGAACAGATTAATGCCCTCCCTCAAGGGTGAGTGAGTTACACTCTAGCTCTATTACTTCTTGGGAGACAGCCAGTTGTTAAAAAGAACCTGGTACCTCCCACCCTGTATTAGTCCGTTCTCACATAGCTATAAAAAAATACCTGAGACTGGGTAATTTATAAAGAAAAGAGGTTTAATTGGCTCATGGTTCTGCAGGCTGTGCAGGAAGCATGGCGCTGGGATCTGCTTGGCTTCTGTGAAGGCTTCAGGAAACTTACACTCATGGCAGAAGATGAAAGGCAGAGCAGGAGAGAGAGAGTAGGGAAGGTGCTACACACTTTTAAATGCCCAGATCTCATGAGAGTTCACTCACTATCACAAAGACAGTACCTAGGGGGATGGTGCTAAATCATTCATGAGAAAGCCATCCCATAATCCAATCACCTCCCACCAGGCCCCACCTCCAACACTGGGGATTATGTTTCAATATGAGATTTGGGCGGGAATACACATCCAAACCATATCACCTTCTCTCCATTGCTTCCTCTTGCCATGTGATCTTTGCAAACACCAGCTCCCTTTCACCTTCCACCGTGAGTAGGGGCAGCCTGAGGCCCTTACCAGATGCAGATGTCCAATCCTGGACTTTACAGCCATCAGAATCATGAACCAAATAAACTTTTTTTTTCTCTACAAATTACTGAGCCTTAAGTATTCTGTTATGGCAACACTAAATAGACTAACCATCAAAGCCTAAACAGGAATGTTTTTTCTTGTTACGACTAGAAAACATGTAACTTCTCTGGATGAGACTGTCCCAGAGAAAAAAAGAAAACAATCTGAAAATGTAGGAGAAAAAAATGAGTCCAAGAATGTTTGATAATTACCCTTTAAGCTCATGTTCCCTACAAGGGTTGGGAAGAGGGGCCAGTTTGAAAGACTGATGATTGGCTCTTGGGCAGGGTTCGTCAACCCTGACAACATTACATTTGGGGTCAGATAAGTCTTTGGCAGTGGGGACTCTGCTCTGCATTGCAGGATGTTTGACAGCACTCTCGGCCTCAACCCACTGTATGTCAGTGATGCCTCTGCCCCAACTGTGACAACCAAAAACATGTCCCAATATATTGCCAAATGTTCCCTGGGAACAAATATAGTCCCTGACTGAGAACCACAGCTCTGGGGAGTTATCAGTGCTTCAGCTGAGTTCATCGAAGTAACTTTCCCATCATAGAATTCCTGTTAACTCTGAATGAGAAGAAAGGCAATAGTATTCTTCAAAATGACATGTCACAGAACAGTAACTCATCATTCCAGTTACCCTAGAATAATAACCAAAAATAGATTACAAATGGATTTTTATATATTATATGGAAGCCCTAAATTAGTGGAGAAGGGGAGACACAGGGGGCTCGCTATGCCCCTCACGGAGACTTCCAAAACACCATGTGCCTCTCCATCCACAACAACTCACCTGCAGATGCTCCCTCATCCCACCCTTCTTATCTGAAAATGATGCCAACAGCTACATCTTTTTAAATCTACAATTCAGGGACTCTCAATGGAGATCATTAGATAGATGACAATTTTTTTAAAGTGTTGAACTTTACATAGACCTAAAAAGTTCATATATATGTGTGCTGTATAAATGAAATTATTTATATATATATATATACATTTTTTTTTTTTTTTTTTTTTTTGAGACAGAGTCTTACTCTGTCGCCCAGGCTGGAGTGCAGTGGCCGGATCTCAGCTCACTGCAAGCTCCGCCTCCCGGGTTTACTCCATTCTCCTGCCTCAGCCTCCCGAGTAGCTGGGACTACAGGCGCCCGCCACCTCGCCCGGCTAGTTTTTTGTATTTTTTAGTAGAGACGGGGTTTCACTGTGTTAGCCAGGATGGTCTCGATCTCCTGACCTCGTGATCCGCCCGTCTCAGCCTCCCAAAGTGCTGGGATTACAGGCTTGAGCCACCGCGCCCGGCCTATTTATATTTTTATATATGAAATTATATATACACTATATATAATTTTATTGTCTATAGTAATATATACAATATACATATACATTTATTGTATATAGTAATATCAATTGGCCCCTCTTCCCAACCCTTGTAGAGCACATGAGCTTAAAATGTAATTATCAAATAACCCTGGATTCATTTTTTCTCCTGTTTTCAGACTGTTTTGTTTTTTTCTCTGGGACAGCCTTATCAAGAGAAGTTATATGTTTTTTAATCATAATAAGAAAAAAAATCCTGTTTAGACTTTGATACTTAGTCTATTTAGTGTTGCTATAACAGAAAACCTAAGGCTGGGTAATTTATAGAGACAAAAATGAGTTAGTTTTTTATAGGAACCAAAGATAATAGTAAAATGGATGCTGGGGCAGCTTCAAGTGCCTCAACGCAACATCCTCTCCATGGATGCTCACAATAAGGTGGGGAAGTGATTAGTGTCATTTCTTACGCATCTGGTGTCCATGGTAGTCACATAGATAATAGGCCTTTAACTACCGCTGACACCAAAGAGGAAGTGCAACGTGGTGCACATTGTACATTGCATGGAGAGAAACCGCCTGTCAGGACCACCCCTCTCTGCAGCCTCTATGTCCTGTCTTATGGCTGACAAGGTAATCGAGTTGTTATTTATAAGGAGGCCCAGGCCTGCCATCCCCACCATCTCCCCTTCCTCCAGCCCCCATCCCCACCCATGCTAGTTCTGCCTGCAGTTACTGCTCTGCAGTTCTCTCCTCTCAGTAACACCCATTTTTCATTGCTTCAAGCCAGGTCTCTGAGCATCCTTAAAGCACCTCCCCTGATGCCTCCTGTATAGCTGGCTCAGTGATTAGCTCTGGGAATGAACGGAGATGGACCATTAATTCCCAAGGCATGTCATCATTTCTTTGACTATCTCCCTGTGAAGAAGTCCGGGATGTCGGGGAGGCAGCTGTTTTGCAGGTTTCCCATAAGAGTGAGAAAAGCAAACTACAGCAGAAGGATGAATGGAACAGACAGAAAGCTACAATGGGGAAAGAAAACTCCACTTTAAAAAAGGTTCCTTAAGGGCAGGCTGTTGACGATTTCAGGTGCTGTTTAAACAGGGCTGTTAAGGCGCACTGTATTTCTTTCCATGCTTCCTGTTGGTCCCCAGTGAGACAGAGTCTGAGGGCTAAGCCATCCCCACCAGTTGTAAATAGCTACCCTAACAACTGATAAGGAGTACAATGGCCGTACATCTTTAGACTTCAGGGTAGCTTTGTTAGTTAGGATTCTCCAAAAAACAGAGAACCAACAGGATATAGTGTGTGTGTCTGTGTGTGTGTGTGTGTGCGTGCGCGCGTGTGTGGAGAGAGAGAGAGATTATGGGTGCTGGCAAGTCCAACATTTGCAGGGGCAGACCAGCAGACTGGAGACCCAGGGAAGAGTCGATGCTACAGCTCAAGTCCAAGGCTGCTTGCAGGCAAAATTCTCTGTTCCTTGAGGGATCTCAGTCTTTTTTCTTAAGGCTGTCAACTGATTGGATGAGGCTCACTCACACTATGGAGGGTAATCTGCTTTACTCAAAGTCTACTGATTTAAATGTTAATCACATCCAAAATACCTTCACAGCAACATCTAGACTGGCATTTCACCCAGTTGACACATACAATTGACCATCAGAGTAAATCCTACAACCTACCAAGTACAATAGGATCTGAATCAGGGCTGAAAGATAGGCAACTGCCTCTAGGGAGCCTCTCTGAGATGATCGGAACTTGATAAATGGGAAGGCAGGTCTGCCTTCCACCTACCTGTCTGCTCCCATCTTGTTCAAGTCTGCCCTAAAACTATAACTCCTGCTAGAACCCCACATTTCCTTTCCAAGCATTTCCGTAATGCTTACACAAGCCCCTTGTAGTTGCTGGTAGTTCAAAATCAGAACGGTTGGCTAGATCCTCAAGTAGGCCTAGGCCACAATTATTGGAGCACTAATGTGGGGAGCCTGGAGCTATTCTGGGATGGAGGAGCCTGGGTTGGAACCAAGAGCCAAGATAAGTAAGCACAATGTAATGGAAAGATTACTAGCCTGGGAGCAGGGTAACCTAGCACTGTATTTGTCACTAACAAATATCGATTAAGCACTGTGTATGTATGTCCTTATTTGTAAAATGAGAGGGTTGGGTTCAGTGACCCTGAGCAGTATAGTCCATTCCAGCTCTAGATTTGTTGATTTCATTAGGCTATTGTAATGTGGGGTCTGACTACAGGATGGCCACCCAATCCACAGGCAAACTGACCCATATTTTAGGAGCCAGAGTATTTTGGATTGCCTTTTTTTTTTTTTTTTTTTAAGAGATGAGTTCTTGCTCTGTTGCCCAGGCTGGAGTGCAGTAGTACAATTAGAGCTCACTGCAGCCTCCGAACTCCTGGCTTCAGGTGATCCTCCCATCCAACCTCCCAAAGTGCTGAGATTATAGGCATGAGCCACCATGCCCAGACTGGATTGCTATTATTTGTCCTTTTATCCATTCACTTATTAAACTTGTGCCTACCCTATGTAAGAAAATCTTCCATAGTATTATGAGAAATACAAATACATTAAATGCAGTGTCTCTGCCTCAAAGAACTTAAAATCCGGTTGGGAAATAATTCAGTTAGGATGTGTTTGGCTGCGAATAGCAGAATTCCTGAACAACAGTGGCCTAAGCATTGTAGACCTTCATTCATCTGCAAAAAAAAAGAAGTCTGGACATTCTGGAAAAGGAGAAACTATGGAGACAGTGAAGATTAGTGGTTGCCAGGGGTTACAGGGAAGAGAGGGATGACTAGGCAGAGCACAGAGGATTTTTAAGCCAGTGAAGCTACTCTGTATGACACTGTAATGGTGGATACATGACATTACAGGTTTGTCCAAACCCATAAACTGCACAACACCAAGAGTGAGCCCTAATGTCAACTGAGGACTTTGGGTGATTATGGTGTGTCGAGGTAGGTTCGTCAGTTATAACAAATGTTCCACTCTGGTAGGGGATGTTGATGACTGGCGGCTACACATGTGAAGGAGTGAAGGACATGCCATCCCAAAACATGCTGGATTGGTATATTGTGTACATCATGTTGAAAACATTGGAGGAATCGTAGTTTCAGAAAAGCCTAGCTGACATTTCTCTTCCTGCATACAGCAAGCCATAAAGACTCCTCTGGGAGGGGTACCCTCGCCACACCAGGGCAAGAAGATAGGTCTTATCACCAGACACTGGGCACTGAGGGCTGCAATGGACCTGAATAAATATACTTGACAGGGACTGAGAACAGTGGCCCATGCCTGTAATCCCAGCATTTTGGGAGGCCTAGGCAGGAGGTTCCCTTGAGCCCAGAACTGAGGATGCAGTGAGCTACGATGGCACCACTGCACTCCAGCCTGGATGACAGAGTGAGACCCTAAGAGTGTGTGTGTGTGTGTGTGTGTGTGTGTGTGTGTGCGTGCACACACGCGTGCACTAAATGAAGTAATTCTTATCTTTCACTAGCTTTGCACCTTCCCAATATATCTCCTAGTGACTCCCCTAGAAAATTTACTGCCCCTAGCCAGATTTTCTGGTTTTCTTTGTCCTGTTATTTCTTCTCAAACTTATTGTTCTGTGTCTTAAAAGTTGCGTAGGGCACCCTTGACATAAGTAACTCCATCTTAGAGAAAGACTCCATCTTACATTTCATAAGGCACTTTGCCAACAGGGGCTAGATGTTTCGTCTGATTAATAAAGATTGAATCCAACCAAATATGGACATAACCAAGCACAGTCTTCTACTATCAGTCCTTACTGGAGGACTCTGTGTCCAGGAAAAGAGCAGGACTTCAGCAGCTTGAAATGACCATCTTAACAGACATCTTCTTGGCCAGGCACAGTGGCTTATGCCTGTAATCCTAGCACTTTGGGAGGCTGAAACAGGTGGATCACCTGAGGTCAGGAGTTCAAGAGCAGCCTGGCCAACATGGTGAAACCCCATCTCTACGAAAGATACAAAAATTAGCTGGGTGTGGTGGCGGGCACCTGTAATCCCAGCTACACGAGGTACTCAGGGCCCTGAGGCAGGAGAATTGCTTGAACTCAGGAGGCGGTTATAGTGAACCAAGAACATGCCACTGCACTCCAGCCTGGGCGACAGAGTGAGACTCTGTCTCAAAAACAAAAGAAGAAAAAAGACACCAGCCGGGTGCGGTGGCTCACGCCTGTAATCCCAGCACTTTGGGAGGCTGAGGCAGGTGGATCACCTGAGGTTGGGAGTTCGAGACCAGCCTGACCAACATGGAGAAACCCCGTCTCTACTGAAAATACAAAATTAACCGGGCATGGTGGCGCATGCCTATAATCTCAGCTATTCAGGAGGCTACGGCAGGAGAATCGCTTGAACCCGGGAGGCGGAGATTGCGGTGAGCCGAGATCGCGCCATTGCACTCCAGCCTGGGCAACAAGAGCAAAACTCCATCTCAAAAAAGAAAAGAAAAGAAAGACAGACATGATCTTGCTGTCACTTGTGATAAGCACCTAGCATCTGCCAGGCAAAGGCTCTGCCCACTTCAAAGTCTCCCCCTTGCAAGACCTGCGGACCTCTCAGGCCAGACCAGGATATTCTTTTTCTCTATATCACTCTTCCTGGGCTGGTTTGTTAACCCTTTCCCTATCCCTTTTCTCTTGATGTAAAATGTTACTTTGTTGTGGAATGTTTATCTGTAACATTTATATATTGATTAAGTGTATCATTATGTATGGTTTGCAATATTGACTGACGGGTGGAATGGCTTGAGCCTGTGTGCATGCAGCTCTAACTACTGAGTGAACGGAAGTACTAGGAGAATTGCCTCCTTGGGGACTCCATAGACTCGTGGCTCCTGTGATTGAGACCGTGTCGATGAAAACCTGACCTTGTAGAAAGACACAAATGCCCATAGACCTGGTTATATCTGCCCTTGTGCCACTTACAAAAAAAGTATAAAAGCATCTTTCTTTGGCAACTTCTTTGGACTTTACTCTCTTGTGAAGATCCCCATGGACAAGTAAAACTAATAAAATGTGTATGTTTTTCTCTAGTTAATCTGCCTTGTGTCAATTTGGATTCTAGATCCAGCAGAAGAGCCCGCATTAGAGCTTAAGGAGGATTGGAGGTGGACTTCGACTTCCCGACACGTTTGGAAGCAGGAGGTGTATGGGAAACCTCTGTATCGTCCTCCCAATTTTGCTATGAATCTAAAACTGCTCTAAAAAATAAAATAACGTGGTTTGTTTTGTTTTGTTTTGTTTTGTTTTGTTTTGTTTCTGGAAGCTGGCAGCTCCAGGACTGAATCAGGGGCTCAGTGAAATCATCAAGGACACAGACCCTCTCTGACAGCCTCTCTGCAGCAAGTCCTTAGGCCTACACATCATGGCTGCTACCATGCCAAGCTCTCTGTCTTCACACTAATGCCTAAAAGGAAGGTAGAGGCATAAGGAAAAAAGCTTTTGCCTGATAGGCTCTACTTTTTTTCTTCAGGAAAAAAAAAATATTTTCCAGGTGCACAACAGACTTCCCTTTTTATCTTATCATCTGGAGTTGGGTCACACTACCTACCCTAGGCTAATCTTGATGAAGGGAAATGGGATTCCCAGCATGATTTATCTCTGGGTGCCTCTGTGGTTGCTGACCAAACAAGGAAGAAAATGGCTCACAGGGAGAAAAAGGAAAAAAAAAATATATATATATATACACACACACACACACACACACACACACACACATTCAAATGAAAGTTCATATATTCACAGGTAGTATATATATACACACATATTTCTTTTCTGTATATATAATTGAAAGAAAATTCAGCAATTTATATACTCACAGTGAGAATTGTGTGTGTGTACGTGTGTGTGTAAACTGTATTTCTTTTCTATTATATATACATAGTCACAGGAAGATTCAGGGAGCTTTACTTTTCCAGGAAGAAAAAACAATTTTTCCTTCAACCCTACATAATTCTTAGCTGGGACACCTATAACAAAAGACAGATTAACAAGAGAAAAATAAACAAGTTTATGAATGCCCGTGGCACACATCAAACAGAAGAAACCTCAAGGAAACATATCTCAAAGCAGTGGCTTAGAACTCTGGCTTATATAGCATCTTTAACAAAGAACAATAAAATTATGTGGAAATGATAGAAAAAAGAAAGCAGTTCTAGGCTTGCAACAGCAGAAAACTGTGGAAAGGTAAGTAGATGGGAGGAAATTAACGGAGTGAGGTTTATCTGCAGACTCTTCTGTGCTATCGTTGGTCTGTTAAGAGTTTAGAACTGTCTCCAGTAAAGGAGAATTTATCTCCTGTCTTTAGACAGAGAACAGGAAGGATAGAGAGAGTTTTCCTTCTTTTGCTGTCTCCTAATTGTCTTTAGATCTAAAATAATTTTTATGTCAAAAAGATACATTTTGAAGTAGCATATTCTGGTTTCATTCAATTTAACATAAACCTTTTTTGTTGGGTGATTTTGGTTTTTTGGTTTTTGTTCTTTGTTCTTTGTGGGGTGTGTGTGTGTGTGTGTGTGTGTTTTGAACTAGGATCTCGCTCTGTTGCCCAGGCTAGATTGCGGCAGCACAATCTTGGCTCCCTGCAACCTCCGCCTCCTCAGTTCAAGCAATTCTCGCACCCCAGCCTCTCAAGCACCTGGGACTACAGACATGTGCCACCACACCCAGCTAATTTTTGTATTTGTTGTAAAGACAGGGTTTTACCATGTTGGTCAGGCTGGTCTTGAACTCCTGGCCTCAAGCAATCCACCTGCCTCAGCCTCCCAAAGTGCTGGGATTACAGGCGTGAACCACCACACCCAGCCTGTTTTTTCAATTTTTTTAAAGACAGGTCTCCCTGTGTTGCCCAGGCTGGACTCAAACTCCTGGCCTTAAACAATCCTGCCTCAGCCTCCCAAAATGCTAGGAATTCAGGTATGAGCCACTGCACCTGACTGATATAAACTTTTTATTGAGGAAGAAACAAACTGTTCACACATAGAATGGCCTCCTTGTAAAGGTTAGAGTAAGGCTTATAAAGAGTAAAAGAGGAAGTTCATAGAGCTTAATTTTCATTGGTTATTTTAAAGTATATTTTCCTTTTAGAGCAAGCAGCTTACTTAGGCCGTAGCTGATTGACTACAATGTGTTGATTCATGCCGAAGGAGGAAATAAATTTCAAGAGTTCATTATAATTTTAGTGAGTATTTCAGGAAATGGGGCTTAATGAGTTTTGCTGAGCTGGCTGTAGGCCACTGGCTCAGAGGCAAAGGTCAGCCCCAGCCTCCATTTTGATTTTTATTTTACAATATATAATTGGTATAAGTGTTAAACAACAATGCAATCTTAGGATAAACAACAACCAGACTTGTCCATAGACCAGCGTTCTGCTCCTGGTCTCCCACCTCTCGTAACTATCTATATGACATTGGATAAGACACAAGCTGGAGGCTTGGGGGCCTTGTTCCCTCCTCCGTAAAAACAGCAATGGAGAGGATGGAGGGCATCAGGTGAGAATTCTTCATCCCTTCTACTTACGAATTTTATTCTAGCTCCATTAGTGGGGTAAAAGTGTATTACAGCAGAAGACTACCATTTCAAATGTGGGCCCTGGCAAGCCCTGTCCTGATCTATGAAGACCAAGGCCAGCTACTCCAACCCTGCAAGTCAGGTTAACAAGATCGGGCTAATATCATCCTCTGTTGAAAGTAAGAACACAGGCTTCAGAGTGAAAGAGACACAGCCAGGCTTTCAACTCTGGCCTGAAGACATTTGGCAAATCACTGATGTGTTGCACTTTCCTCCCCTGGAAGATGGTGCGACAATCTATCTAACTCAAAGGGCTGCTGAAAAGACTGAATGAGAGAAAACAAGTTAAGTAAGCACTCAGCACAGTACCTGGCACAAGATAATTGCTTAATAAATGTTGAAGTTCAATTATGATTTAAATGGATTGTAAGATTGAGGCAAGGACTATATCTAATATCTTGTTCACACGTTTCTTTTACTGATAGCCCACCCTCTTGCCCACCTAGCACAGTGTGTCAGATATCAATTAAGAATGAAGGAATGCCAGGCCAGGCGCGGTGGCTCATGCCTGTAATCCCAGTACTTTGGGAGGCTGAGGTGGGTGGATCACTTGAGCTCAGGAGTTCAAGGTCAGCCTGGGCAACATGGTGAAACTCCATCTCTACAAAAAATACAAAAATTAGCCAGGCGTGGTGGCGGGCACCTGTAGTCCCAGCTACTCGAGGGGCTGAGGTGGGAGGATTGCTTAAGCCCAGGAGGCTGAGGCTGCAGTGATCTGTGATCGCACCACTGCACTCCAGCCTGGGTGACAGAGTGAGACCCTGTGGCAAAAAAAAAAAAAAAAAGAATGAATGAATGCCATCTACACTCATTAGGATGGCTATTATCCAAAAGAAAAGAAAGAGACGAGACGAGACGAGAAGAGAACAACAAATGTTCAGACATCTGGAAGAAATTGGAGCCTTTGTGTTGATGCGAATGCAAAATGGTGCAGCTGCTATAGAAAACAGTATGGCAGTTCCCCACAAAGCTAAAAATAAAACTACCATATGATCCAGCAATTCCACTTCTGAGTATACACCGAAAAGAATTGCAAGGAGGAGCCGGATGTGGTGGCTCACGCCTGTAATCCCAGCACTTTGGGAGGCCGAGGCAGGCAGATCACTTGAGGTCAGGTCAGCAGCCTGGCCAACATGGCAAAACCCCTCTGTACCAAAAACAAAAAAAAAAATTAGCCAAGTGTGGCGGTGCATGCCTGTGGTCCCAGCTACTCTCGGGCCTGAGGTGGGAGGATAACTTGAACCCGGGAGGTGGAGGTTGCAGTGAGCCAGGATCGTGCCACTGCACTCCAGCCTGGGTGACAGAGTGAGACCCTGTCTCAAAAAATAAAATAAAATAAAACAATAATTGAAAGGAGGGGCTTAAACAGATATTTGTACACCTTTGTTCATAGCAGTGTTATTCCCAGTAGCCAAAAGGTGGAAGCAATCTGAATGTCCATTGATGGATGAATAGATAAACTGTGGTATATACATATAATGGAGTATTACCCTTAAAAAGGAAGGAAATTCTAACACATGCTACAACATGGAGGAACCTGGAGGAGATTATGCTAAGTGAAATAAGCCAGTCACAAAAAGACAAATATGCATGATTTCACTTACACGAGGACCTAGAATAGATCATAGAGACAGAATCGTGGTTGACAGGGGCTGGGGGAAAGGAGGAATGAGGAGTTATTTAATAAGTACAGAGTGTCAGATTTACAAGATGAAGAGTTCTAGAGATTGGTTGAACAACAGTGTAAACATACTTAACCCTACTGAAGTGTACACTTAAAAATGGGTAAGATGGTAAATTTTGTGTTATGTGTATTTACCACAATTAACATTTTTAATAAAGAGGAATGAATAAATGTGTTGACATATGCTATACCATAAATAAACCTTGAAAACATTAGATTAAGTGAAAGAAGCCAGATGCAAAACACCACTATTGTATTCTTCTATTTACGTGAAATGTCCAGAATAGGCAAACCCATAGAAACAGAAAGTAGTTTAGCAGTTGCCAGGCGTTGAGAGGAAGGAGGAATGAGGGGTGACTGCTAATGGATACAAGGTATCTTTTTGGGGTGATGAAAATATTCTAAAATTAGATAGCAATGATTCCAATTCTATGAATATATACATATCATTGAATTGTATGAAAGCATACCTCAGAGATATTTTGTGTTCAATTACAGACCACTACAGTAAAGCGAATACTGCAATAAAACAAGTCACATAACTCACACCTGTAATCCTAGCACTTTGGGAGGCCGAGGCAGATGGATCACCTGAGGTCAGGAGTTCAAGACCAGGCTGGCCAACATGGTGAAACCCCGTCTATATTAAAAATACAAAAATTAGGCGGGCGCGGTGGCTGACGCCTGTAATCCCAGCACTTTAGGAGGCCAAGGCAGGCAGATCACGAAGTCAGGAGATCGAAACCATCCTGACTAACATGGCTAAACCCCATCTCTACTAAAAATATGAAAAATTAGCTGGGCGTGGTGGTGGGCACCTGAAGTCCCAGCTACTCAGGAGGCTGAGGCAAGAGAATCGCTTGAACCCGGGAGGCAGAGGTTGCAGTGAGCCGAGATCGTGCCATTGCACTCCAGCCTGGGCTACACAGCAAGACTCCGTTTCCAAAACAAACAAACAAACATAGCTGGGCATGGTGGCACGCACCTGCACAATCCCAGCTCTTTGGGAGGCTGAGGTGGGAGAATCACTTGAACCCAGGAGGCAGAGGTTGCAGTAAGCCTAGATCATGCCACCACATTACAGCCCGGGCAACGGAGTGAGACCCTGTCTCAAAAAAAGAAAAAATTATTTCCCACTACATATAAAAGTTTTGTTTATACTATACTGTAGTCTATTAAGTATAGAATAGCATTATGTCTTTAAAAAAATGTACATACATTAATTTAAAAATAATTTATTGTTGGCTGGGCACGGTGGCTCACCTGTAATCCCAGCACTTTGGGGGGCCAAGGAGGGCAGATTGCATGAGGTCAGGAGTTTGAGACCAGCCTGGCCAACATGATGAAACCCCGTTTCTACTGAAAATACAAAAATTAGCCGGGCATAGTGGCACACGCCTGTAATCGCAGCAACTCATGAAGCTGAGACGGGAGAATTGCTGGAACCCAGGAGGCAGAGGTTGCAGTGAGCCAAGATTGCACCACTGCACTTCAGTCTCTATGACAGAGTGAGACTCCATCTCAAAATAATACTACTACTAATAATCATTTATTGCTAAAAATGCTAACAGTCATCTGAGCCTTCAGCAAGTCATAATCTTTTTGTAGGTGGAGGATCCTGCCTTGGTGCTGATGGCTTCTGATCGATCAGGGTGGTGGGTCCTGATGGTTGTGGTGGCTGTGGCAATTTTTTTAAGTAGGAAAATGTGAAGTTTGTCATATTGATTAGTCCTTTTATGGAAGATTTTTCTGTAGCATGTGATGCTGTTTGATTTTACCCACAGTAGAACTTCCTTCAAAATTGGAGTCACTCAAGCCTGGCTGCTGCTTTATCAACTAAATTTCCGTAGTGTTCTAAATTCTTTGTTGTGATTTCAACAATGTGCACAGCATCTTTACCAAGAGTAGATGCCACTGCAAGAAACCACTGTCTTTGCACATTCATAAGAAGCAACTCCAGGCCAAGTGCAGTGGCTCATGAGAAGACGAAGAAGGAGAAGGAGAAGGAGAGAGAAGAGGAGCAGAAGGAGAAGGAGAAGGAGAAGGAAAAACTCCTCATCTGTTCAAGTTTTATCATGAGATTGCAGCAATTCAGTCACATCTTCAGGCTCTTGCTGTTTCTACCACATCTGTAATGACTTTCTCCACTGAAGCCCTGAACCCCTCAATGTCATCCATAAGGATTGGAATCACCTTCTTCCATAGTTAACCTAGCTCTTTTGACTTCCTCTCATGAATCATGATTTTTTTGGGGTGGTGGGGGGACGGAGTCTCACTCTTTTGCTCAGGCTGGAGTGCAATGGCACAATCATGGCTCACTGCAGCCTTGACCTCCCAGGCTCAAACAATTCTCCCAACTCAGCCTCCTGAGTAGCTGAGACTACAGGCATGCACCAACACATCCAGCTAATTGTTTCAATTTCTAGTACAGACAGGTTCTCACTATGTGGCCCAGGCTGAGCTCAATCAATCCTCCTACCTCAGCCACCCAAACTGCTAATATTACAGGTGTGAACCACTGTGCCCAGCCAGAAGCCTCTTTTTCTAATCTTAATCTCCACATGGTAGCTGAAAGAATTGTTACATTCTTGATAGCATCTAGAATGGTGACTCCTTTTCAGAAAGTTTTCAATTTACTTTGCCCAGATCCATCAGAGGAATCACCACCTATGGAAGCCATAGCCTTAGAAAATGTGTTTCTTAAATAATGAGACTCGAAAGTTGAAATTATTCCTTGATCTATGGCCTACGGAATGGATATTTTGTTAGTAACAGGCATGAAAACATTAATCTCCTTGTGCTTCTCCATCAAAGCTTTTGAGTAACTAGGCACATTGTCAATAAGCAATACTATTTTGAAAGGAGTATTTTTGTCTGAACAGTAGGTCTCATCAGTGGGATTAAAATATTCAGAAAACTACGCTGTAAACAAATACTCTGTCTCTCAGACTTTGTCCTACCTATAGAGCACAGGCAGAGTAGATACAGCATAATTCTTAAAGACTTTGGGATTTTTGGAATGATAAATGGGCATTGGCTTCATCTTCAAATCAGCAGCCACATTAGCCCCTAACAAGAGGGCCACCCCGTCCTTGGAAGCTTTGAGGCCAGACATCGACTTCTCTCTAGCTATGAAAGTCCTAGGTAGCATCTTTTTCCAATACAAGGCTGTTTCATCTACATTGAAAATTTATTGGCCAAGTGCAATAGCTCACACCTGTAATGCCAGCACTTTGGGAGGATGAGGCAGAAGGATCACTTGAGGCCAGGAGCTCAAGACCAGACTAGACAACATAGCATCTAGATAACGTCTCTACAAAAAAAATTAAAATTAGCCAGGGCTGAGCCCAGTGGCTCACCCCTGTAGTCTTAGCACTCTGAGAGGCCCAAACGGGCAGATCTCTTGAGCTCAGGAATTCGAGGCCAGCCTGAGCAACACGGCAAAATCCCATCTTTTTTATTATTATTATTTTTTATTATTCAGATAATAAAAAATTATCTGAGCATGGTGGCGTGCATAATTGTCTGTGGTCCCAGCTACTCAGAAGGCTGAGGTGGAAGGTTCACTTGAAACTGGAAGGCAAAGGTTGCAGTTAGCCGAGATCACACCACTGCACTCCAGCCTGGGTGACAGAGTGAGACTCAGTCTCAAAAAAAAAAAAAAGAAAGAAAAAATTGTTTAGAAAAGTGGCGTTGATAGACTTTCTCCAAGGTTTGTTGCCACAAACCTTCAATTTTTAAAAACCACAGTATCTGCATACAAAAAGAGGTATGCCGCCGGGCGCGGTGGCTCACACTTGTAATCCCAGCCCTTTGGAAGGCCGAGACGGGCGGATCACGACGTCAGGAGATCGAGACCGTCCTGGCTAACACGGTGAAACCCCATCTCTACTAAAAATACAAACAATTAGCCGGCCGCAGCGGCGGGCACCTGTAGTCCCAGCTACTTGGGAGGCTGAAGCAGGAGAATGGCGTTAACCCGGGAGGCGGAGCTTGCAGTGAGCCGAGATCGCGCCACTGCACTCCAGCCTGGGCGATAGAGCGAGACTCCGTCTCAAAAAAAAAAAAAAAAAAAAAAGAGGTATGCCTATAAAGGTTAACTTTTGGCCGGGCACAGTGACTCATGCCTGTAATCCCAGCACTTTTGGGAGGCCAAGGCAGGCAGGTCGCTAGAGCCCAGGAGTTCAAGACCAGCCTGGAAAACAGGACAAAACCATGTCTCTACAAAAAATACAAAAAATTACCTGCATGTAGTGGCACTCTCCTGTAGTCCCGGTTACTCAGGAGACTGCGGTGGGAGGATCACTGAGCCTGGGAAGTCAAGGCTGCAGTGAGCTATGATCGCACCACTGCACTCCAGCCTGGGTGACGGGAGTGATACTCTGTCTCAAACAAAAAAAAAAATGAGGGAGTAACTTTTATCATAACTTTTATTAGGTATGAATTATATCTCAATAAATCTGTCATAAAAAATGAACAAAGGCCGGGCGCAGTGGCTCACACCTGTAATCCCAGCACTTTGAGGCAGGCAGATCACCTGAGGTCAGAAGTTCGAGACCAGCCTGCTCAACATGGTGAAACCCTGTCTCTACTAAAGCATACAAAAATTAGCCCTGTGTGGTGGCTCACACATGTAATCCCAGCTACTTGCAAAGCTGAAGCACAAGAATCGCTTGAACCCAGGAGGTGGAGGTTGCAGTTAACCAAGATAGTGCCACTGCACTCCAGCCTGGGAGACAGAGTGAGACTCTGTTTCGAAAGAAAAAAAAAAAAGAATAAATGAGGTTCTAAATTCTAAACAGATCATTGGGGTTGTTTTAGTTCAATGTCGATCTCAGCAGAAAGAAGGTTTCCTGAGTGACCAGGAAACTTTGAGATTTGCGACTAAACACCTGCCTAGAGCTGCAAAAAGCCCTAGGCTTTTGGGACTTACCACAGGACTCACACTTCTCTGGAGCCACAGGAGTATCTAACTATACAGTCTCTTTGGGGCATTCGGGCTAGAGGCAGTACATCTCTTCCCCTAGAAATGCCCTACAGGGAATTCAGTTTACTACTTGTCATTATAATGATGTAATTGCATTCTATTCATGGATAATGTGCAAAAACAATCACCAGAGACTATAAACAAACAGCTGGTGAGCAGCCTCCTTGCAAAATGCTAAAGGCAAACTTCAAAAGTTTTATTTTTTTTTTAAATCAGTTTTTAAAACCTGATGTGGTAGTCCCAAATGTGCAGCAGAGCATATGTGGCAGCTCGGAAGCAACAGAGACACATTCTGTAAAATGGCACATTGTCAGAACCATTCGCGGGAGAAAGCCCGAAGGCAGTGGTGAGGCTGAAAGTGGAACCACAATTCACTGGCAGGCCTTTATTCCCGCCAATGATCCAAACTTTTCATGCTTAAAAACACCTTCTGTCCCCATAACACATTTTTGCACAGCATGTAAATTTCAAGTGGCTTCTCCCAAAAATACCTTTCTCACCCACCCTACAGGAGCCTGTAAGACTTATTCAAGAAGCTCTGCCCAAGGCTCAGAGTGGTGGCTCACGCCTGTAATCCCAGCACTTTAGGAGGCCAAAGCGGGTGGATCACCTGAGGTCAGGAGTTCGAGACCAGACTGACCAACATGGAGAAACTCTGTCTCTACTAAAAATACAAAATTAGCTGGGCATGGTGGCTCTTGCCTGTAATCCCAGCTACTCGGGAGGCTGAGGCAGGAGAATTGCTTGAACTCAGGAGGCAGAGGTTGCCATGACCCAAGATTGCACCATTGCACTCCACAATGGGCAGCAAAGCAAAACTCCGTCTCAAAAAAAAAAAAAAAAAGAAGAAGCTCTGCCCAGTCAAGGTCCCTGTGCTGGTTGTCTGGGGGCTAACGTGCAGGGCATTTCTAGTCCCCCAAGATCATCAGCCCACATTACACAAGGACCTAGAGCTGTATTTTGAATAGCCTAAATGGAGCTTCTAGAACTGAGTCTTGGGGAAAAAAATTGAAACATTTGAAACGTACCTGACCAAGTGCGGTGGCTCATGCCTGTAATCCCAGCACTTTGAGAAGCCAAGGCAGGAGGATCACTTGAGCCCAGGAGTTCAAGACCAGCCTGGGCAACATAGTGAGAACTCATCTCTACAAAAAAAAAAAAAAAAATTTTAATTAGCGGGGTGTGGTGGCATGCACACACACCTATAGCCCCAGCTACTCAAGAGGCTGAGATGGGTGGATCGCTTGAGCCCAGGAGGTTGAGGCTAAAGTGAGCTATGATGGTACCACTGTACTCTAGCCTGGGTGACAAAGTGAGACCCTGTCTCAAAAAAAAAAAGAAAGAAAAGAAAAAGAAGAACTTACCAAACCATCATGATAGCAGAAATATAAGCATATGTAAGCAATTCATGTGGCACTGAAAATAATGACGATTAGAAGCATATCAGGCAGGCCGGGCGCCGTGGCTCACGCCTGTAATCCCAGCACTTTGGGAGGCCGAGGAGGGCGGATCACGAGGTCAGGAGATCAAGACCATCCTGTCTAACACGGTGAAACTCAGTCTCCACTAAAAAATTCAAAAAATTAGCCGGGCGTGGTGGCGGGCGCCTGTAGTCCCAGCTACTCGGGAGGCTGAGGCAGGAGAATGGTGTGAACCCAGGAAGCGGAGCTTGCAGTGAGCCGAGATCGCGCCACTGCACTCCAGCCTGGGCGATAGAGCGAGACTCCGTCTCAAAAAAAAAAAAAAAAAAGAAGTGTATCAGGCATAGTCTTTTCATTGCCTGTCTTTTCTGAGAAATTGGTAACTTCTTCAAGCCCCAGCAAGGAAAGGCAGGGTCTCAAACCTGACCAGGTTTGTCATCTGAACCCCAGTATGTGGGATATTCTTTCTGCCCTCTCCTGTGGGTTCCATCTGAGTCATGACAGGCTTTGAGCATTTTCTTGGTGCTTATCCACGGATCACTGGTTGGCTTCATTCTCTGTGGTTGCTTCTTTTTTTTTTTTTTTATTTTTTTTTTTGAGATGGAGTCTCGGTCTTTCGCCCAGGCTGGAGTGCAGTGGCCGGATCTCAGCTCACTGCAAGCTCCACCTCCCGGGTTTACGCCATTCTCCTGCCTCAGCCTCCCGAGTAGCTGGGACTACAGGCGCCCGCCACCTCGCCCGGCTAGTTTTTTGTATTTTTTAGTAGAGAGGGGGTTTCACCATGTTAGTCAAGATGGGCTCGATCTCCTGACCTCGTGATCTGCCCCTCTCAGTCTCCCAAAGTGCTGGGATTACAGGCTTGAGCCATCGCGCCCGGCCTCTTTCTTTTCTTTTTAAAAATTGAGATATGGGCTGGGTGTGGTGGCTCACGCCTGTAAATCCCAGCACTTTGGGAGGCCGAGGTGGGTGGATCACTTGAGGTCAGGAGTTCGAGAGCAGCCCGGCCAATATGGTGAAACACTGACTCCGTCTCAAAAAAGAAAAATTAGTCAGGTGTGGTGGCAAATCCCCGCTACTCAAGAGGCTGAGGCAGGAGAATCCCTTAAACCCAGGAGGCGGAGGTTGCAATGAGCAGAGATCACGCCACTGCACTCCAGCCTGGGCGGCAGAGTGAGACTCTGTCTCAGAAAAAAAAAAAAAAAGAGAGAGAGAGATAATCTATGTGCCATAAAATTCACCCTTTTAAAGTGTCCAATTCAGTGACTTTTAGCATATTCACAAGATTGTAGAGCTATCACCACTATCTAATTTCAGAACATTTTCATCACCTCAAAAAGAAATTCCATGTGCATTAGCAGTCATCCCATTTCCTACTTCTCCTAGTCCCTTGACACCACTAATATAATTTCTGTTTCCTTTTTTTTTTTTTTTTTTTTTTGTGAGACAGACTCTCGCTCTGTGGCCAAGCTGGAGTGCAGTGGCACAATCTTGGCTCACTGCAACCTCCGCCTCTGGGTTCAAGCGATTTTCCTGCCTCAGCTTCCTGAGTAGCTGGGACTACAGGCACACACCTCCACACCCAACTAATATTTGTATTTTTAGTAGAGATGGGGTTTCACCATGTTGGCCACGCTGATCTTAAACTCCTGACTTCAGGCGATCCACCTGCCTCAGCCTCCCTAAGTGCTGGGATTACAGGTGTGAGCCACTGCACCTGGCCTAATTTCTGTTTCTATAGATTTTCTTATTCTGGACATTTTACATAAAAGAATTCTATAATATGTGTTATTTTGTGCCTGGCCTCTTTCTTGGCATAATGTTTTCATGGTTCACCCGTGCTGTTGCGTGTGTCCGCGCTTCATTTCTTTTTTTGGCTGAATAATATTCCACTGTATAGGTATACCGTATTTTGTCTATCCATTCGTTGGTTAAGGGAGATCTGGGTTGTTTCCACTTTCTGGCTATTATGAATAATGCTTCTGTGAATTTCATGTACAGGTTTTTGTGCAGACATCTTTTTCAGTTCTCTTGGGTATATACATAGGAGTGGAACTGATGAGTCATATGATGACTCTGTGCTTAACGTTTTGAGGAGAACTGCCAGATCCACAGACCATTTTACATCTGTGGTTGCTTTTGGCTGTGGCGTGGCAGGGCCTTTTCTTGGCTTCTGCCTTTTGTGCTCCTCATTATCCCACCTGAGCCTCAAACGGCAACACACTTCCAGGAATGTCTTGTTTTCTCCTCAAACTTACTCCCAATCAAAGTGAAGTGACCTGCTCCCAAGCAAAGAGAAACGAAAGAGAGCAAAAATGCAGCAGGGCCCCGCTGCACACCCAGCATTGAGCTCCACAATATGTGTTCAGTTCTTTTCTTACTCTCAGTAAGACTTGAGGGAGATGTCATTGTCCCCACTTGATCAACGAGGAAGTGGAAAAGCCTTCCAGGTTTGTCATTTGAACCCCACTGTGTTGGATATTCCTTCTGCCATCTTCTAGTTTTATTGCTCCAAGCTCCTTCCCAAGAAAATGGTTCTCAAACTGTGTATCACGGAACCTGATGGTACTTTGGGGGTTCAACAACAAACAGCATTTTCTTCCAATGAGTCTTTAACATTCCTGAAAAATCCACTCCTCATTTTTATCTACCTTAGAGTTCAATGGAAACCTTGTCAGTCTTTCTTTTCTTTTCTTTCTTTCTTTTTTTTTGGAGACAGAATTTTGCTCTGTCACCCAGGCTGGAGAGCAGTGGTGCGATCCTGGCTCACTGCAACCTCCACCTCCAGGGTTCAAGCGATTCTCGTGTCTCCGCCTCCCGAGTAGCTGGGACTACAGGCGCTCAGCACCTCACCCAGCTAATTTTTGTATTTCTAGCAGAGATGGGGGTTTCACCATGTTGGCCAGGCTGGTCTTGAAGACCTGCCGGCCTCGGCCTCCCAGAGTGCTGGGATTGCAGGGGCCCAGCCACCTCATCAGTCTTATTTGCCACTTTTTGGCCAGGACTTACAGCAATACATGGCATATAGTAATTGCTCGATAAATATTTTTCTAGTAAATAAATTTTTCTCTGCTAAAAATTTGGGAAACCATTGTGCTAAGGCGTTGCTTTCTAAACCTGACAAAGTCAAAACTTGTAATTTAACTTACTGTTAAATTGCCCATAGAATATATTTTTTAAATATAGCCCAGGAGGCCCTGCTGAATCACTCTCTAGGGTGGGTGTTCACAGTACTGTTATGAATCTCCCCTGGTGATGCTGAAAGAGCTTTCTGCAGACCCTAGTTTGCAAGCCGCTGCTGTGAGAGGTACTGGCTCTGCTCGGCTTCAGGGCCAGTGACATCTGTGGTTACTTTCCCAGGCCTAAGAGATCTTACTCTGGCCCAGAGCCACAGTCAACAACTGTACAGTCAGGAATTTTTATCCAGGTCTACTGTCATGACAGTCCAGTGGCTACGGCTGGCTTCACTCTACGCATTAGACCTTTCTTTTTCCTTTCTTTCTTTTCTTTTTTTTTTTTTTTTTTTTGAGACGGAGTCTTGCTCTGCCGCAGTGGCATGATCTCGTGTGAGTGGAGTGGAACAATCTCAGCTCACTGCAACCTCCGCCTCCCGGGTTCAAGCAATTCTCCTGCCTCAGCCTCCCAAGTAGTTGGGATTACAGGCACCTGCCACCACGCCCAGCTAATTTTTGTATTTTTAGTAGCGATGGGGTTTTACCGTGCTGGTCAGACTGGTCTGGAACTCCTGACCTCAGGTGATCAGCCCACCTCGGCCTTCCAAAGTGCTGGGATTGCAGTCATGAGCCACCGCTCCCGGCCACCATTAGACCTTTCAATGTGACTGCAAGCCTGAAGAGCACTACAAGCCAGTCTTTCCCTAAACCTCAACTTTAGACCTTCTTTCTTACTATTAACTAGTAGTGATTAAAGTCATGCTAGGTTGGACATCAGAAGTTCTCCATGGCTGGAGAAAAGAATCTCACCACTTCTGATACCCTATAATTCTTCCCCCTTACCCCGATACCCGCTCACCAAGGACTTGAGGGGTAAGCTTACGCTATGCAATGGGGTTCCCCTTTCCCCTCCACCTATGGAAAGTGGCAGTAGGTCCCACAGATTCAGTTCTTCTTTCAAGGTCAAGGACAGTGTAGGAAATGGTAACATCTTCCACTCCATTCAATTACCCTGGGGCCACCCACTGATGGTGGCCCTAAAGAGAAGAAAGAACTCCTGACTCACTTTTACAGGCTTGCTTTGAGTCCCACTTCCCCTTTACTCCTAGGAGGAAGAAGGACTTTATCATACTAGCAAATCTGAAGATTCTCTAAAGATATTCAATTATGCATCTATAGTCAGAGTAGACCCACAGTGTGAGGAAGACCAGGCTATGGCAATAGGGCTGCCCCTTAGGCAGAGTGGGGGTAGAAGAGTGAGGGTGGGAATAGGGGTGTTGGCTGAGGAGATGGAAGGGGAAGCAGAAGGCAGGGCAAATCTGGATGAGCATGAGATAGAGCCCAGTCAACAAAGCACAGTACCCATGAATGTGCAGCAATCTCCAATCCCAGCGCCAGCAGATCACTGGCCCCAGGGACTTAAGAAGCCTCAAGATGGCCTCACAGGAGTGCAAAGGAGATAAAAATAGTCTCTCTAGCACTTTGCCACCCAAGGGGTGATCCTCCAGCCAGCAGTGGCAGCATCACCCAAGCGTTTGTTAGACATGCAGAATCTCACTTCCCACCACCTAACTTAACAAGACCTCGGCATGATTTGAATGCACATTAGAGTGCTCTGAACCAGCTTGAGAACAAGCACAACTCAGTATTAAAACACAGTAGATGGTTCAACTGAGGCTGCATCTAGGCTTTGGTGCACATAAGAATTGCCTGGAAAGATTCTGATTCAGGCAGAATCAGAATTTTCGGGTGCAGAATTTGGGTAGGGCACAGGAATCTACATTTTTAGCAAATGCACAGATGATTCTGATTCCAGAAGTTCCAACTGCTTTACTTCTGAACAGAGGACATGAAGTTGCCACTTATGTGTGTGCAGAATAATATTTTAAATTCTTAACTCATTGTTTCCATGTATGTGTCTCTTTTGCTCATTGCCCATTTCCAGTAGATAGGCCATTTTGTGCCCGTTGCCATTTGGAAAGGGTGTAAGAAGACTGAGGCTAAAAAACAGAGAGAGAGACAGATAGACTTCTTCCTGACTGTGGCTCCCAAAAGTCTAAAGCCTTTGGTTGTATTTGTACAATGCAAACAAATGCCAGTAGACGGACAGGCTATTAAGTGCGAGTCCCAGTGGATTAGGAACTCAGAATTCAGTTGCAGTAGAAAATAAAGAAAGCAGAATATGGAGTGAAAATTGCACCAGCTACATGGGAAGGTTGGCAGGATTTTAGCTCAAGAACATTCTAAAGAGTCCTCTGGCAGGGCCCCTGGTGGGGCACCTCTGGTATAGCAGACTCTCTCAGCACTACCTCCAACTTTTCTCCAGGGAATCCTGGGCTTTTCTGCCAAATGTCTGATTTTTCCTTCTTCTTTCTTTGTGTATTTTCTCTATTCCTAAACATTGCCTTTAATGGCCCATCAGGAAACACCACCATGACCCTTTCAAACTAGAGGACCCCAACAACAGGGAAGGAAACAGCAATTCTTTTGATCCACTTTCTCCCGGGCCAGGGAAAACCCAGTATTTCAAAACACATTGCTTTTCCTACCATTCCTGGAGACAGAAGGAACCATGTGAGTCCTTCCTGGGTGAGGCCAGCCTCATGTCTGACCTGTTCTCCAATCAGCAGAGAAAAGGACAATGTTTCCCTTTTAAAACCAGATGAACTTTCACAGCTACTCCCAATATCTTCTTATCAATGTCATTTATCACTGGAAGTTAGGGTGAAATATGTATTAGCATTTGGCAGAAATGCCAGCTAATTGCAGCTAAGATAGTGTTGTAATTTCTACCCCTCTAAATTTCTCAACAGCAAAGTTCAGCTTTCCTAAAGCTTCAGGGTCTTCACAACCTGAAATGTCAACCCCGCAAAGACCAATTCCTATGAAAAAGCATTTGCTCTGTAATTGGTTATGGAAATGGAACCTTTAAGTGAGTTCCTGGAGTAACAATAGTCTGCTAGAGCAATGGCAACCCCATCCTCCTCTTTCTTGAAGTGAGCACCAGGTCTGAAGTACAGACATACTCAGGATAAGAGTAGAGTAATTCCCACACATAATCTCCAGTCTCTGTTATTTCTGTACAGGAACTTTTCCTAGTCCATCCAAAACACAGCAGGGTCTGGACTTGGACCAGTGCCATATCTCCAGACCTGCCCTAAGCCTCCACGGCAGCCTGTTCCAGGACTCCCCTGGGAAGAGCAGTGGGAGGCTCTCTCTCCTCCAAACCCAGCAAGGTTTCTGTTCACACTTTTCCAGAGTCAAAGTGGATTAAGCTGTCTAAAAGTGGGTACAGTTAACAGAAGTGACTCAAATTACAACCACTACCTCTGCCTACCCCCACTTCCTCTTTCACCACCTCTGAGAGGCACCTGTGGGTGCCTCCTCCTGCATTGGCGAGCCTTCCCCTTTGGCTGTAGCATATGTATGCATGTATGACGCCACCGCTCTGTGGTGGGACGCCAACTGGGGAGGAGTCTGTTGATTCTAGAGCAGCTGACTTCTGTCGTATCTCTCTCTAGAAATAGAGAGAAACCACAGAGGGAAGAAGGTGGGAAATGGGGCCAGGTGCAGTGGCTCACACCTGTAGTCCCAGAACTTTGGGAGGCGGAGGCGGGAGGATCACTTGAGGTCAGGAGTTCGAGACAAGCCTGGCCAACATGGTGAAACTTCATCTCTACTAAAAATACAAAAATTGGTTGGGTGTGGCAGTGCGCGCCTATAATCCTAGCTATTTCTATTATTATAACTTCGTAATATTTAATGAAATATTTAATGAAATGAGGCAGGAGAATTGCTCGAACCCAGGAGGCAGAGGTTGCAGTGAGCCAAGATCACGCCACTACACTCCAGCCTGGGTGACAGAGTGAGATTCTGTCTCAAAAAAAGAAAAAAAAGAAAGTGTGAAATGGGAAAATGAGGGATGACCAGTAAGTCTGGATCCTGGTAGTTCATTTCCTGCTCCCCTACTTTCTGAACCTTCGTGGCCCTTAGGTTCCATAAAGCATCACTGCGAGTCATCCCACTATCTCATTTCTCCATCATAGCTACACTATTTCTTCACTTATAATGTCTGCTTCTCTCACAATCAGCCAGGGACCTTTTTAAATTCAGATTTGTAACAACAGCCCATGGTAGAATAGTTAGGCACAGAGAAAGTGATTCAAATGTCAGTTGAATAAATAAAAGAACAACTTGATTATCACACACTATCCTGAAAGAACATGTGTGTCATAACAAAAAGTATTGGATATTATGTTTGGTGCTTTAAACACACACACACACACACACACACAAATATGAAACATCTTTTCTGCCATCCATGGGTTGACAGCTAAATAGAATACTCTTTTGTAAATAAGCATGACTATTTACACAAAACATATGGCAGCAGAATCAAAATATTGTATATTTATGAATGACTTATAAAACCCCACATAATGTTGTAGAGAATGGATTTAATAATAATTCTCCACGACAGTGGAGAGCACATTTTCTCTGTGGAATCTAGGAGGATTCATGACAAGAAAGAGGTGCTATCAAAAGAGCTTTCAAAACACTGCAAAGAGACCACCTGGAGATCAGGAAACACAGGGGAGAGCCAGGTGCATACTGGGTAGGAGCATGGGGCTGGTACAGCCTTGGAGGGTGCAAGAGAAGTGAGAAAGTCGGGGTTTTTAAGTTTGCTAGGGCCACTGTAACAAAGTACTGCAAACCGGGTGGCCTAAACCAGTGGTCCCCAATCTTTTTGGCACCAGGGACCAGTTTCATGGGAGACCATTTTTCCACGGACCTGGATCAGGAGCAGCAGAGAAGTGGGGGGACAGTTTCAGGATGATTCAAGCACATTACATTTATTGTGCACTTTATTTCTATTACTATAACATTGTAATATTTAATGAAATAATTATACAACTCACCATAATGTAGAATCCGTGGAAGACCTGAGCTTGTTTTCTTGCAACTAGACAGTCCCATCTGGGGATGATGGGAGACAGTGACAGATCATCAGGCATTAGATTCTCATAAGGAGCACACAACCTAGATCACTCGCATGCACAGCTCACAATAGGGGTTGTGCTTTTATGAGAATCTAATGCCAGCTCTGATCTGACAGGAGGCGGAGCTCAGGCGGTAATGTTCGCTTGCCCACTGCTCACCTCACCTCCCGCAGTGCAGCCTAGTTCCTAACTGGTCTATGGTACTGTTCTATGACCCTGGGATTGAGGGCCCCTGGCCTAAACAAAAGGAACTTTTGTTTTGTTTTGTTTTTGAGATGGAGTTTCACTCTTATTGCCCAAGCTGGAGTGCAATGACGTGGTCTCAGCTCACTGCAACCTCCGCCTCAGCCTCCCAAGTAGCCGGGATTACAGGCACCTGCCACCATGCCAGGCTAATTTTTTGTATTTTTAGTAGAAGGAGGTTTCACTATGTTGGCCAAGCCAGTCTTCAACTCCTGACCTCGGGTGATCCACCCACCTCAGCCTCCCAAAGGGCTGGGATTACAGGCATGAGCCACTGCGCCCAGCCCAGAACTTCTTGTTTCATACCTCTGGAGGTTAGAAGTCCAAAACTTAAATATCAGGAGTGTTAGTTCCATCTAAGGGCTATGAGGGAAGGATCTGTCCAGGTCTCTCTCCTTGGCTTATAGATGGCCATCTTCATGTTCAGATGTCAGTCTCCCTGTGTACATGTCTGTCTCCAAATTTCCCCTTTGTATAAGGACACCAGGCATATGGGACAAAGGCCCACCCTAGTGACCTCATTTTGATCTGATTACCTTGTAAAGATTACATTCTGAGGTACCGGGGATTAGGACTTCAACATATTCATTTGGAGGGGAATACAATTCAAACTGTCATGCAGATGCCCTGGAAGCACTACAGATGAGGATGTGTTCCTGGCTTAGTTCGAATTCTAGATCTCCAGTCAAAAGGTTTTTTTTTAATTACCCCATTACCACACTACCACCCCAGCCCCCAGATCTTCTCATCACACATGTTTTTTTCTTTTTTCTTCTTTTTCTTGAGACAGAGTTGCACTCTTGTTGCCCAGGCTGAAGTGCAATGGTGCAATCTCGGCTCACTGCAACCTCTGCCTCCCGGGTTCAAGTGATTCTCCTGCCTCAGATCCCAGCCAGCTGGGATTACAGGTGCACACCATCACACCCAGCTAATATTGGCATTTTCAGCAGAAACTGGCTTTCTCCATGTTGCTCAGGCTGGTCTCAAACTCCTGATCTCAGATGATCTGCCCACCTCAGCCTTCCAAAGTGCCGGGATGGGATTACAGGCATGAGCCACTATGCCTGGTCTCACACATGCTTTTTATGACTGCTAGAAAACAAGGGCTCTTTGGAGTCGCTCGTGCCTGTGGAATCTCCTGCAGGACTTTCAAAAGTGAGTTGTTAGGCTTGGCTCAGTGGCTATGCCTGTAATCCCAGCACTTTGGGAGGCCAAGGTGGGCAGGTTGCTTGAGCTCAGGAGTTTGAGACCAGTCTAGGCAACATGGCGAGACTCCCGTCTCTACAAAATAAATAAATACATAAATACATAAATACATAAACAAATAAATGTGACTCCCTAGCAGTCCTTCAACCTCTTGGTGGGAGCACTGACATTGTGATGCAGAGGTTAAAACTGCCAGACATGCAAATTCTCAGTTCAGTGTGCAGACAGAGCACAGGCAGGTGACTCAGTCTTGGCTATCGGGACCTGATGTGGCTTCTGCTGGGAACCTTTGGCAAAGCACATCTCCATTAATAACTAAAAGATGCAGGAATGGGAACACCCCTCCCTTCCTGGCCTGGACATGGCCTGGTAAGGATGTAATGCTTGGGAGCTCCAAAGTGATTTTTTTTTTCTTTTTCCAGAGACGCAGTCTCGCTCTGTCACCCAGGCTGGAGTGCAGTGGCGCGATCTCCGCTCACTGCAACCTCCACCTCCCGGGTTCAAGCAATTCTCCTGCCTCAGCCTCCCGAGTAGCTGGGATTACAGGCAGCCACCACAGTGCCCAGCTAATTTTTGCATTTTTAGTAGAGGCAGGGTTTCACCATGTTGGCCAGGCTGGTCTCGAACCTCTGACATCAAGTGATCTGCCCACCTTGGTCCAAAGTGATTTTAAAACCATGAAAGGAGATGGCACTAAAACATTAGAACAGCGGAGCAGGAAAATGAAAACCTTTTTTCAACTTTGGTAGGCTGATATCCATATGCTAAGCCTTGGAACCTATCAATTTTACCTTATAGATTTGAGTTAAGGATCTTGAGATGAAATTATCCTGAATTATCTGGGTGGACCCTAAACATAATCACAAGTGTACTCATGAGAGGGAAGCAAAGGAGATTTGACAACAGAAGTAGGGGAGGAGATGATGGAAGCCAGAGGTTGGAGTGATTTGAGGAAGGAGTCACCAGCCAAGGAATGCAGAGAGCCTCCAGCAACTAAAAAATGCAAGAAAACAGATCTTCCCTAGAGCTCCCAGAAAAAAAACAGCCCTGCCAACTGACTTTAGTCCAGTGAAACTGATTTTAGACTCCGGCCTCCAGAACTATAAAAGAATAAAGTTGTGCTGTTTTAAGTCAAGTTTGTGGTAATTTGTCATAGCAGCAGTAGGAAATTAATACAACAACCTAAAACTGAACCAACCCAGGGAACATGCTTCCTCTTGATTTCTTGTAAAATGGCATCATTTGTTAAACTCCAAATTTTGTAAGCTACTTTTAGCAAGGCTTGGGACTACAAGTAAGTCCCAAGCATCCTAAAACATACTTTTAACATGACTGCTGGCAGTTTTAGTGGAGCTATTAGTCAGGATATTGGTTCAGCTGCTAACACAGGAAGAATTTTTTTTTTTTTTTTTTTTTTTTTTTTTTGAGACGGAGTCTCATTCTTGTCACCCAGGCTGGAGTGCAAAGGTTTGATTTCAGCTCATTACAACTTCCACCTCTCGGGTTCAAACGATTCTCCCACCTCAGCCTCCCGGGTAGCTGGAATTATAGGCACCCACCATCATGCCTGGCTACTTTTTGTAGAGACGGGGTTTCACCATGTTGGCCAGGCTGGTCTTGAACTCCTGACCTCAGGTGATCTTCCAGCCCTGGCCTCCCAAAGTGCTGGGATTACAGGTGTGAGCTGCCACGCCCAGCGCCCCCCCCCCCACCTGCCTTTTTTTTTTAAAAGGAGGACTGGTAGTGCAGCTCTGCTTTGAGAGTTTTGCTCAGAAGTAGTTTTCTTTATTTAGCATATTGGATACCTCTCACTTTCTTTTTTTAGTAGTGATAAAATAAGTAGCAATATTTTTATATAAGAGTATGTTTTATTGCACTGCCATTCCTGGGGGTTGTCCTCATCCTCATGGTCCAAGATGACTTGCCACAAATACAACTGCAAGCTAGCCAAGAAAAGAGGGGCAGGCCCAAAGACAGGGCACACCCCAGAAAGCTGCAACACTTCCATTCACAGCGCGCTGGTCAGAACTTGGTCTCCGTCTACACCTACTTGTCAGGGAAGCTGGAAGTCTTTAGTTGAATGCGCACAATTAGAAACACAAAAATAAAAATAAAAGAGCATGTATATACTCTTTTATTTTTGAGATGAGACCATAAGTGGTCTCTGTTTCAGTTCTGTTTTAGAAATGATGACATGAGCATTTAAGTTAAAATCAAGAAGGCTTTAGCATCTCAGGACGAATGACCCTAATATTCAATCCTACTGATGAAACTTAACTCATTCCAGATCTCCCCTTGTCTACTGCCATGGTTTAAGAATTTGTGGGGGCCGAGGGTGGTGGTTCAAGCCTGTAATCACAGCACTTTGGGAGGCCTAGGTGAGTGGATTGCTTGAGCCCAGGAGTTCAAGACCAGCCTGGGCAACATCCTTACTAAAAATACAAAAACTAGCTGGGTGTGGTGGCACGCACCTGTCGTCCCAGCTACTCGAGAGGCTGAGATGGGAGCATCACTTGAACCCAGAAGGTCGAGGCTGCAGTGAGTCGTGATCATGCCTGGGTGACAGAATGAGACCCTGTCTCAAAAAAAAAAAAAAAAGAATTTGTGGGGAGGGTAGCAGCAGATTCTGCAATATGTAAGAAAGAAACAAATGGTGCCCTTCCCCATTACCTTCCCCTCATGCCCAGGGCACCTCTTTGAAATAATAGTGCTCTGGGAAGACACTGAAACAATGCATTGCTCAGAGGAAGCAAACCCATACTGCTTTGCAGATAGGCACAGTAATTCTTGGGGATTCCCAAGGCTGCTGAGTTTATTTCTCCTGTGAGTTATGCTGAAAACCCCCAACCCTTAGTAAATAACCTGAACCAGTCTTGTTGCTACATTGCTTGGTAGATTTCAGAGTCACTCACTGCAGGACACAGAGGCTGGAACATTCCACTCACTAAGTGAGAAGAGTGAGAAGCCATTTTCAACTACACCCTGTAGTTCACGGTGTTATCTGGAGCCAGAGTGAATGCCGGTTGCCATGGCACTGCTTTAAATTGTGCCTGTGCTAACACATCTCATCACAATGTCACATGCTGCTCCCATACACTAGATAGATAGAGCCACATCTATCTCTTCCTTTTGTTTACCAATTGATGCCTGAGCTCTGCACTAGGAATCGAGATACATCAGCCAGAAAGCAAATCATGTGGATGCCACACCTCCCTAGTACATTTATAAGGGGTTGAAAACACCTGAATTAGGCAACAAGCGATCTGAGTTCTACTCACAGTTCTCCACTCTGTGGCTTTGGACAAATTCCTTAAAATCTCTGACCCTTGGTTCCTCACCTGTACAATGAATGAGATGGAGTAGAATATCTCTGCAGTATCTTCCTGATGTAATGTCTCTGATTCCTGCACGCAGTTTTGAAGCAGCGGAAGCTCTGCAGAGAATCAACATCAAAGTGTGAGTAAGGCAATTCCTGTAAGCAGTTGCACGGCCCTGCCCTGCTGACTGTTTCTGAAATTCCCCTCCACCATCTCTGAGCTGTTAGGGATTTGTTTTGAGTTAATTTTCTGGCAAGATGCCACTTGCCAAAAGGTCCCTACTGGCGCACTAAGAGGACTGTTTTCAGCTTGGAGTATTATTTGCCTTGGAAATGCTTTCTTCTCAAGCTAGTCACTGGTTCAGTGCTCACAATTTTGGTCACAAAGATAGCTATACCTCTGAATAAAGTAAGTTCTGAAACTAGACACTTTGGGATGCAGAGGTAGGAGAATCACTTGAGTTCAGCAGTTCAAAACCAGCCTTGGCAACATAGTGAGACCCATCTCTACTAAAAATACAAAAATTAGCCTGGTGTGGTGGTGCGTGCCTGTAGTCCCAGATACTCAGGAGGCTGAGGCAGAAGAATCACTTGAACCCAGGAGGCAGAGGTTGCAGTGAGCCGAGATTTCACCACTGCACTCCACCCTGGGCAACAGAGTAAGACTCCGTCTCAAAAAAAAAAAAAAAAAAAACTGGGCTCTCACTTTCAAATTCTCCTTTACAGCCTATCTCAATTATTTGTGAAAATCCTCACATGGGCTCTTATGTATAATCCACAAACAAAAATTTGGCCTGGGATGTAAGGGTAACAAGGGTAATAGAGCGTCTTGGCTCAAACCAGGGATATGCAACTCATAGGAAAAAAAAAATCTAGGGCCTTGATAGCAATCATTGTCTTTTTTATTTTTGAGACAGGGTCTCGCTCTGTCACCCAGGCTAGAGTGCAGTGGTGCGATCTCGGCTCACTACAGCCTCAACCTCCTGGACTCAAGCCATCCTCCCACCTCAGCCTCCCAAGTAGCTGGGACCACAGGCACATGCTATCATGCATGGTGAATTGTTGTTGTTGTTGTTGTTGTTGTTTTGAGACAGAGTCTCGCTGTATTGCCCAGGCTGGAGTGCAGTGGCGCAATCTTGGCTCACTGCAACCTCCACCTCCTGGGTTCAAGTGATTCTTTTGTCTCGGCCTCCCTAGTAGCTGGAACTACAGGTGTGCACCACCAAGCCTGGCTAATTTTTGTATTTTTAGTAGAGACGGAGGGGTGGGGGTGGAGGGTTTGCCACATTGGCCAGGCTGGTCTTGAACTCCTGACCTCAGCCTCCCAAAGTGCTGGGATTACAGGCATAAGCCACTGTGCCCGACCCAGACTCTGTGCATTTTTTGCAGAGACAGGATCTCACTATATTGCCCAGGGTGGTCTTGAACTCCTGGGTTCAAGCGATCCTCCAGCCTCAGCCTCCCCAGGTGCTGGGATTAGAGGCGTGAGCGACTATGCCATGCCACAATCACCATCTTGATAACAAGGTTTGTCCACCTCAGTTTGCCTGATAGGGAGTGAGAGGAAAATCTAGACAGACTTCACAGAGAAGATGAAACATTGGCTGGCTCTCAAAGAATGAAGGCTGGATCCAGTGATGATGGCTTTGGGGGAAGACCTGATGAAGCAGATAGATGCCCATGCTTTGCCCCTGAACTGACTGACCTCCCCTTTCCAAACTTCAGTTGGAGCACTTGTACATTCATTCTATATTTTTCAGTCTTCTATCTTTTAAAATGTCCTAATCTTAGAATTAAGGCAAAAAGATAATTGTATGTCCTTTCACTGTCATGCTGGATCTTTGTCCAAACAGGTCCACCCAAGTGTTATTTATCTGGAGAACGTACCTTTGTTTGACTCGTTAATTATTATTATTAGGGTCCAGATTCTAGGAAGTTACCTGTTAACTTGTAGGTTTTTGTCTGTTAGAGATGCAAGTGATTCCTATTCTGTATAAAAGACAATCCTAAACATTATAGTTTATTCACCTGTAGGACATAAATTAGATTTCCCTTTAACCTAGCTAACTTATTTCAGCATGTCTTTTCTGCTATATAAACCTCTGTTCCATGAATTCTCCTTCACCCAGATTTATTATCTCTCTGGTCCCTTCATTAAATGTGTTAGATTAGTATTTGACACATGCTCACTATATATTTGATGACAGCATGTTTTTAACTCTTAGAGGGAGACTCAGCCTAAAAAAATAAAGAAAATTATCCTTTGGCATTCATTTAACAAATATTTATCGAACAACTTTTTTTTTTCTTTTTTTTTTTTTAAGATGGAGTCTCGTCCCGTCGCCCAGGCTGGAGTGCAGTGGCGCAATCTCGGCTCACTGCAACCTCTGCCTCCCAGGTCCCAGTTCAAGGAATTCTCCTGCCTCAGCCTCCCAAGTAGCTGGGATTACAGGTGCGTGCCACCATGCCCAGCTAATTTTTGTATTTTTAGTAGAGATGGGGTTTCGCCATGTTGGCCAGGATGGTCACGAACTCCTGACCTCAAATGATCCACCTGCCTTGGCCTCCCAAAGTGTTGGGATTACAGGTGTGGGCCACCGCACCCGGCCTATTGAACAACTATTATAGGCATCTTAGTCTGTTTAGGCTGCTAGAACAGAATACCATAGACTGGGTAGCTTATAAACAACAGAAATTTATTTCTAACAGTTCTGGTGATTGGGAAGTTCAAGATTACAACACTGGCATATTTGGTATCTAGTGATAGCCTACTTACTGTTTCACAGATGGCCTCACAAGGCAAAAGGGGCAAAGGAGCTCTCTAGAGCTCCTTTTATGAGGACACTTATTCTATTTTTGAAGGTACTACCCTCAAGACCTGATCAATTCCCAAAGACCCACATCTCCTAATATCATCACACTAGGGGTTAGGAGTTCAACATATAAATGTTGAGGGAAGCCTGGGCAACAATGGCAAAACCTCATCTCTACCAAAAAAAAAAAATATATATATATATGTATATATAAATACATATATCTAGTATATATATAGCACATATATAGTACATATATAGTGTGTATATATACATATATAGTACATATATATAGTGTGTATATATATACACACACATGCGTGCGTGCACACACACACGCGCATACACACAAAAATCGGCCTAGCATGGTGGTGCCCAGTAGCTGCCAAGTCCCAGCTACTTGGGGGGCTAACCCTCAGGGATCACTTGAGCCCCAGGGGTCGAGGCTGGAGTGAGCCATATTCGCCCTACTGCAAAGGGTCTCAGTTTGTCACCCTGTCTCAAAAAAAAAAAAAAAAGAAAATACAGGGGGAGATATTACAGAGAACAAAATACATGTGGTCTCTGCCCTCACACAGCAAACATTCTAAAGGAAGAAAGATTGCAAATACATCAATAAATTATAGACTATGATTAGGGCAATTAAGAAAAATACGTAAAGTGCTGTGACAGAGATTATTGGGGTAGGCAGTCACAGCAGGCCTCTCTGAGAAGGTGACATGAAGCTGAGACTTGAAAGACAGAAGCCAGCTCTGCAAAGAGGGAGCAGGGAAAGGTTCCAAGAAGGAAGCAACAAGCACAGTGGCCCTGCAGTGGAGCCAGCTTCAGAGTGTCCTGGGAACTAGAAGGCCAGATGACAAGGGTGGGATCCATCAAAGGCAAGATGGCCTGAGATGTAGTCAAAGAGGTAGTGTGGAAATTAAACTTTTAATGTCAGGACTTGTCATTACTAAGAACTAAGGAAGGAAGAAGGGGGCTGATCGCCACCTAGAAACTGGGTGGCCTTCACATCTTAATTATTTTATTATACTATTTTATTTTTGATACAGGGTCTCACTCTGTCACCCAGGCTCGAGTGCAGTGGTTCGAACATGGCTCACTGCATCCTTGACCTCCTCCTGGACTCAGGTGATCCTCCCACCTCAGCCTCCTGGGTACCTGGGACTACAGACACACACCACCAAGTGTGACTAATTTTTTGCATTTTGTGTAGAGTTGGGATTTCACCATTTTACCCAGGCTGGTCTTGAACTCCTAGGCTCAAGCAGTCTGCCCACCTTAGACTCCCAAAATGCTAGGATTACAGGTGTGAGCCACCATGCCTGACCACAACTTAGTTATTTTAATACATCAGATTATCGGCTTTCTTTTAGCTTTCTTAATGTTAATATCTTACATACCATGGTGCAGTACATTTTTCAAAAATAAAAGATTGATCCTGGTACAATACTATTAACTATTCTACTAAACTCAGATTCTTCCAATTTCTCCAGTTTTTCCACTATATTATTTTCTCTGTTCCAGGATACCACATTGCATCATTTGTCATATCTCTTTAGTCCCCTCTAATCTGTGACAGTTTCACAGTCTTTCCTTGTTTTTCTTGACCTTGGCACTCTCAAAGAGTGCCGGGTATTTTGTAGACTGTTTCTCAATTTGAATTTTTCTGATGTTTTCTCATGATTAGACTCAGGTTATGAATTTTAAGGACGAAACAACAGAGGTCATGTGACAAGCATTCTTTTACTTCTTTTTTTTTCATTCTTGGCTGACCAAAAAAAAAAAGCCTGGCTGAGAACTGTCTTGTGACACTCAGGGGAGGAGAGATATTGTAATATTCAGGTGAAGAAGGGGAAGGTTTTCATGAAACTGAGGTGGGGAGAAGGATTTCATGTTATTTCACAAAGAGGGAGAAACATGATCATAAGTGAGTAAGTTCAAAAGTCTGGCTTTGGGTCGGGTGTGGTGGCTCACGCTTGTAATCTCAGCACTTTGGGAGGCCAAGGCAGGTGGATCACCTGAGGTCAGGAGTTCAGGACCAGCCAGGGCAACATGGCAAAACCTTGTCTCTATTAAAAATACAAAAAATCAGCCAGGAGTGATGGCACACACCTGTAATCCCAGCTACTCAGGAGGCTGAGACACGAGAATCACTTGAACCCAGGAGGTGGATGTTGCATTGAGCTGAGATCATGCCATTGCACTCCAGCCTGGGTGACAGAGCGAAACTCCGTCTCTAAAACAAGTCTGGCTTCAGTCAAATACTCTGATAGCATGCATATCAAATAGGACACAGTGTCCAGCAAAATTTTTAAAAGCTGGGGTTTCGCTAAGGTTTGAACCCTTTCTCTCATGGGGAGTTTAAGTCGTGTGAAGCTCTATTGTGGGGTTGTTTCTGTTCATCAGTAGGTAAAGATAGTGTCGCACACAATTAGATTTGAAGTGATTCCAAGACTAGGGGAGGTTGGCAAAGGGTTTTAGACCAGAGACTGGTATTCTGAGCTGAAGAAACAGTATAGTGAAAGGCATGCAGGTGTGAGGGAGCACTTGGCATATTCAAGTAATTGGATTGCTTGAAGGGTAGGATGAGCAAGGGAAGCAGTGAGAGATAAGATTAGAAAAGAGTCAGGGGCCACAGCAGGAAGGGCCTTCTACACCATGTGAAGGTATTCGGGATCTTATAAATGATCCAGAAGTCAACAATTCACTTCATTCTGAACCATGGTCCAAAGCCCAGCCCAATCCAATTACCTTGCAAGTTTAAGTCACACATTTCAGGCAAAGGTAAGGGGCAAGTTCACCATTTGCTCAGGCAACATTCCTTATCAGTTGGTCAAGACTATTAGCTAATATGTTATGGAAAACAGCACCTTGTTACTATTGGATCGGCCATCACCAATATTTATTTTGTGCTACTGAAAGGAGTGGTTGTGTGTCTCAGACATCCTCATTCATTTCTTGTACTGACTGTGTGATTACATGTTCTCTTTTTCTCTAGATCTTTCTATCTTCTCCTTTATAGTTGCCTTGGCACCTTCCACTAATCATTAAATGTTGATTCAATCTCAAGCCCTTTTCTCACCCTATGCTCTTCCTCCCTATATGATTTTATCTAGCCTTGCGCTTCCCTTGCTACCCATGTCCTGAAAATGTGTTTGTTTGTTTATTTATTTTCTTGAGACAGAGTCTTGCTCTGTTGCCCAGGCTGGAGTACAGTGGCTCAATCTCGGCTCACCGCAACTTGCGCCTCCCAGGTTCAAGCAATTCTCCTGCCTCGGCATCCTGAGTAGTTGGGATTGCAGGTGCCTGCCACCACACCCAGCTAATTTTTGTACATTTAGTAGAGACAGGGTTTTGCCATGTTGGCCAGGCTAGTTTCAAACTCCTGACCTCAGGTGATCTGCTTGCCTCAGTCTCCCAAAGTGCTGAGATTACAGGCGTGAGCCACCGTGCCTGGCCAACGTCCTGAAAATTTAAAAATCTATTCCACCTGAATTGCCACCTAAAGCTCTAGGCTGTACTTTTAACTGGTTCCTGGCTTCTGACCCTTCTGTAACACATGAACCTCAAGCTCAGCATGTTCAAAACAAAACTTTGAGGGGTCGGTGGCTCACGCCTGTACTCTCAGCACTTTGGGAGGCCAAGGCAGGCGTATCACAAGTTCAGGAGATTGAGACCATCCTGGCTAACACAATGAAACCCCATCTCTACCAAAAATACAAAAAACTAGCTGGGCGAGGTGGCGGGCGCCTGTAGTCCCAGCTACTCGGGAGGCTGAGGCAAGAGAATGGCATAAACCCGGGAGCGGAGCTTGCAGTGAACCGAGATCCCGTCACTGCACTCCAGCCTGGGCGACAGAGCGAGAATCCGTCTCAAAAAATAAATAAATAAATATGTTTACAAATCATAGTAATTGTTTTTCCTCTTGATTCAACATTTCTCCCTCCCCTAACAGGAGCCCTAGAGCCTGAAGAGCATGTACATTACTAACCAAATATACAATCCAGCCGCCCTGTCCAAACAGGAATCTGATTACTAATGGACGAGAATCAGGGCTGCACTCAAGGGATGGGAAGCAGTAACTATGATCTCAGGGAGAATGGGTACTGAGGGTGCCACCAGTCAGAGTCAAAAGCTGTGCACTGGGTCCAGGATGACTTGTGCACCCTGTTCACTGTGCAGTTTCCGACCACCACAGACAGGGGAATCTTGGAACACCAGTCTCACTCGATGATGCCACATGTCCGTGCTCACACTGATAGTAAACAGAGTGAATATCATTCCCATGACAATGGGTATAAAGATGAAATTGAGGGTGGTGACCTGCAGTAGGCAGCAGTCCTGGTATGGATTAGTATGAACATCTTGGTACTGAACGGGAGGCTGCAATCCTCCTGTACACTTGCTCTTTAACCTAGGGGACTGTTTTTTTAACTTGAAGTTGAATTTCCACATTGGTTCCTGTCTTTTCCCAACAATCTTTCTGCACCAGAAAAGTAAGTATTTGGAATTCTTTAATGTGCTTTAAAGCACATTAAAGCACCAGAAAGTGCCAGAAAGTACCAGAAATTCTTTAAAGCACCAGAAAGCTGGGGTTGCTTTCTGGAATGGCTGGATTCTTGGAGATTGGAGCAGCAAATGGCTCATACATATATGGTACAGAGATCGGATCACACAAGCCCGGAGACAGCGCAGCTTCTCCATTGACTCTGGTCTCAGACGCAAAGGCAGGGAAGCATCCAGCGTGTAGTGCCTTCGGTACAACCTGATCCAAAAGGCAGCAGTGCAAATGACAGTCCAAGCATTCTTACAAATCAGAGAAAATTTCACAAGGTCCTCAAGACGGATATAGGAAGCCAGCAACAGCGAAATATCCATGGGATACTCCTCTCCTCCAGCCCGCTCCAGTTCTTCTTTGTGCCTCTTGCTTTTCTTTTTTCTGGAGACAGTTCTCTCACGGATGCTTTCCTCCTGGGCGTCCATCTCATCACTGCTGTCGATGATGTCACAGGGCTCCCCAGCCCCAGAAAGAGCTTCCTCTGCAGGAACCTGAGAGGCTTCCAAGCCACAAAGAGATTTTACTTCCTGCTGAACAGCGTTGGCTACGGCTTTCTTGACTCGTCCAGACCTCACGACCGGCGGATTCGAGTTGGCGTAATCCGTCTCGGTCACTCGGCCGAAGCAGGCGTCGTGGGCCTGGAACTTGGGTCGCTTTCCTCCGTTGGGCATGGCGACCGTACCGGGGCGTGGCCTGCCTAGCGGGCGGGGCCCGGGGTCCTGTCTCCCGCGTGAGAGCAGGCCCCGGAAGCCGCACGCCAGCTCCGCCCGGCTCCGCGGCCATCCCACACCGGAGGCCGCTAACTCGCCTACGACTGGCTATTTTTTGTATTTTTTGTAGAGACGGGGTTTCGCCATGGCCTCAAACTCCTGAGCTTAAATCCTCCCGCCTCAGGCCCCGATGAGCCACTATGCCCGGCCAAATTTGTCGATTTTTATACCCATGTTTTCCCCTTTTCCCCATATACTTGATGTCACCTCTTCATCTCTCATCTGAACTATTATTTCATCATAGGACTTACCACTCTCTGTAGTGATTTATTCGGATTAGATCTATGTTGAGGAATAGGCACCGGATGCTCTGTGGCGCTAGTTCTTACCCATATATGTATGAAACCTGGGCAAGCCCCATAGTTTATCTTTCATTCTAAGAGGTAAAAAATATTCCGATCACGGCCCGACGTGGTGGCTCACTCCTGTAATCTCAGCACTTTGGGAGGCCGGGGCAGGCAAATCACTTAAGGCCAGGAGTTCAAGACCAGCCTGGCCAAGATGGTGAAACCCTGTCTTTACTAAAAATACAAAAATTAGCTGGGCGTGGGGGCTTGCACCTGTAATCCCAGCTACTCAGGAGGCTAGAGCAGGAGAATCACTTGAGCCTGGGAGGCAGAGGTTGCAGTAAGCCGAGATCAGCCATTGCACTCCAGGCTGGGCAACAAGAGCAAAACTCTGTCTCAAAAAAAAAAAAAAGAAAAGAAAAGAAAGAAAATATTCTGATTGCTTTCAGCCACATGAAAAACTAATGTTAGAAATTAGTATGTCTGATGCAGTATAATAATCGGAACTCTTGACTTTATGTCAACTTAAAGCACCTTCCTTTCCTCAGCGTGGCCTGCTCAAGGCAGAAGCTTGCAGTCAAGAAGAGGGTGATTGTCTGCTTCTCTTTTTCCCCTGGGAGCCTGTCCTCCACGGCCTGCACTTTCTGGGACTTCTAACCCTTCGGGCTTGGAGTTTCTCTGAACATGTTAAATGATTTGAGCTGATGCTTCTCTCCTGGTTACTCCGATGGGCTAGCCAGGAAGCTCTCTGATTGTTCCTCTTCACTTGGAGGTAGGGGATGGCCTCTGCTTTGGTTGGTCACTCATCACCACTGGCAACCTTAGCATGGGGTGGCCATCTCCACACGGACTCTCTCTCTGTTGTGTCCCATCACACCCTCAGGCAGTCCTCTTGGGCAAGATCTCTTTTTCTCTTTTTTAAAAACAGGGTCTTGCTATGTTGCCTAAGCTGGAGTGCAGTGGCTATTCATAGGCGCGATCATAGCTCGCTGTGGCCTCCAACTCCTGGGCTCAAGCAGTCCTCCTGCCTCAGCCTCCCAAGTAGCTGGGACTATAGTCACACCCCACAGTGCCAGGCAAAATCTCTTTATAAATGATGCCAGGTCAGAATTCATACATCATGTTTCACCTCTGGTCCCAGAAAATAAGCACCTTAGACCCACTGCTTGGGGAACGCAGCTGCTTCTAAGGCAGCCTCGAAACCTTTTTTTTTCAATGACAAATTTATTGAGATATAATGCACATATCATAAAATTCAGCACTGAAGCACATTTCCATGGGTGTTAACATATTCACAAGGTTGCATAACCATCCCCTCTTTCTAATTTCAAATATTTTCATCACTCCAAAAAGAAACCCCTGACGCATTAGCAATCATTCTGCATTCCCTCCTTCTTCTAACCTCTGGAAACCACCAATCTGCTTCCTGTTTCTATGAATTTTTTATTCTGGACATTTCATATAAATGGAACTGTACAAGATGTAGTCTTTTGTGTCTGCCTTCTTTAACTTAGCATTATGTTTTCAAGGTTCATCCATGTTGTGGCATGAATCAGAACACCATTTCTTTTTATGACTGAAAATATTCCATGGTTTGGAGATACCACATTTTGTTTATTTATGTTTGTTTATTGATGGACATTTGGGTTGTTTCCATTTGTTGGTTATTATGAATAATGCTACTATGAGCATTCATGTGCAAGTTTTTGTATGGACATATGTTTTCATTTCTCTTGGGCATATACATAGGAGCACAATTGCCTGGTCATATGGTGACTCTATGTTTAAATTTTTGAGGAACTGCCAGACTGTTTTCCAAAATGGCTGCACCATTTTACAATCCCATCGCAATGTATGAGGGTTTCTAATTTCTCCATATCCTGGCCAGTGCTTCCTATTTTGTTTTCTTTGTTATTTTACACATCTAGCAGACATGAAGTAGTATTTCACTGAGGCTTTGATTTGCATTTTCCCAAACTACCAGATGATGTTCAGCAGCTGTTCATGTACTTACTAGTCCCTTGTATATCTTCTTTAGAGAAAGTCTATTCAAATCCTTTGCCCATTGTTTTTCAACTTCTATTTTTGTTCAGGGGGTACATGTCCAGGTTTGACACATTAGTAAATTGTGTGTCACTGAGGTTTGGTGTACAAATGATCCCATCACCCAGGTAGTGGGCATAGGTAGTTTTTCAACCCTCGCCCTTCTTCCATCCTCCCTCCTCTAGTAGCCCCCAGTGTCAGTGGACAAGGCAGCTCTTGCCTATGAGCCCAGCATTTGGAAGGCCAGGGAAGGAGGATTGCTTTTGCCCAAGAATTTGAGAACAGCCAGGACAACATAGTAAGACTCTGTCTCTACAAAAAAAAAAAAAAAAAAAGTTGTCTTTTTAAAAAATTTATCCAGGTATGGTGGCACATGCCTGTAATCTTAGCTACTCAGGAGGCTAAGTTGGGAGGATCACTTGATCCCTGGAGGTTAAGGCTACAGTGAGCTGTGATTGTGCCACTGCATTCCAACCTGGGTGACAGAGTGAGATCTTGTCTCAAAATTAATTAATTCTCACTCTGTCCCCAGTGTTATTATCCCTTCTTATGTCCTTGTGTACTCAATATTTAGCGCCCACTTATAAGTTAGAACATGTGGTGTTTGGTTTTCTGTTCCTGCATTAATTCACTTAGGATAATGGCCTCCACCTGCATCCATGTTACTGCAAAGGACATGATTTCATTCTTTTTTATGGCTGCATAGTATTCCATGGTGTATATGTACCACATTTTCTTTATCTAGTTCACCGTTCATTGGCACCTAGGTTGATGTATTGTCTTTGCTATGGTGAAAGTGCTGTGATAAACATATGAGCGCACATGTCTTTTTGGTAGAATGACTTACTTTCCTTTGGGTATATACCCAGTAATAGGATTGCTGGGTTGAATGGTAGTCCTGTTTTAAGTTGAGAAATCGCCAAACCCTTTTCCATGGGGACTGAACTAATTTACATTCCCACCAACAGTGTATAAACATTCCCTTTTCTGTGCAACCTCAGCAACATCTGTCATTTTTTGACTTTTTTTTTTTTTTTTTGAGACGAGTCTCACTCTGTCACCCAGGCTGGAGTGCAGTGACGTGATCTTGGCCTCCTGGGTTCATGCCATTCTCCTGCCTCAGCCTCCCGAGTAGCTGGAACTACAGGCACCCGCCCAGCTAATTTTTGTATTTTTAGTAGAGACAGGGTTTCACTGTGTTAGCCAGATGGTCTCGTTCTCCTGACCTCACGATTCGCCCACCTCGGCCTCCCAAAGTGCTGGGATTACAGGCATGAGCCACTGCGCCTGGCCCATTTTTTGACTTTTTAATAGCCAACCAGAGTGACATGAGATGGTATCTAATTGTGGTTTTGATTTGTATTTCTTTAATGATTAGTGATGTTGAGCATTTTTTCATGTATTTGTTGGCTGCATGTATATCATCTTTTTTTTTTTAATTATACTTTATGTTCTAGGGTACATGTGTACAACGTGCAGGTTTGTTACATATGTATACATGTACCATGTTGGTGTGCTACACCCATTAACTCATTATTTACATTAGGTATTTCTCCTAATGCTATTCCTCCCCTCTCCCCCCACCCGACAGCAGGCCCCAGTGTGTGATGTTCCCCTTCCTGTGTCCAGGTGTTCTCATTGTTCAATTCCCACCTATGAGTGAGAACATGCGGTGTTTGGTTTTCTGTTCTTGCGACAGTTTGCTGAGAATTATGATTTCCAGCTGCATCCATGTCCCTACAAAGGACATGAACTCATCCTTTTTTAATGGCTGCATAGTATTCCATGGTGTATATGTGCCACGTTTTCTTAATCCAGTCTGTCATTGCTGGACATTTGGGTTGGTTCCAAATCTTTGCTATTGTGAATAGTACTGCAATAAACATACATGTGCATGTGTCTTTATAGCAGCATGATTTATAATCCTTTGGGTATATACCCAGTAATGGAATGGCTGGGCCAAATGGTATTTCTAGTTCTAGATCCTTGAGGAATCGCCACACTGTCTTCCACAATGGTTGAACTAGTTTACAGTTCCATCAACAGTGTAAAAGTGTTCCTATTTCTCCACATCCTCTCCAACACCTGTTGTTTCCTGACTTTTTAATGATTGTCATTCTAACTGGTATGAGATGGTATCTCATTGTGGTTTTGATTTGCATTTCTCTGATGTCCAGTGATGACAAGCATTTTTTCATGTGTCTGTTGGCTGCATAAATGTCTTCTTTTGAGAAGTGTCTGTTCATATCCTTTGCCCACTTTTTGATGGGGCTGTTTGTTTTTTTCTTGTAAATTTGAGTTCTTTGTAGGTTCTGGATATTAGCCCTTTGTCAGATGAGTAGATTGCAAAAATTTTCTCCCATTCTGTAGGTTGCCTGTTTACTCTGATGGTAGTTTCTTTTGCTGTGCAGAAGCTCTTTAGTTTAATTAGATCCCATTTGTCAATTTTGGCTTTTATTGCCATTGCTTTTGGTGTTTTACACATGAAGTCCTGGCCCATGCCTATATTCTGAATGGTATTACCTAGGTTTTCTTCTAGGGTTTTTATGGTTTTAGGTCTAACATTTAAGTCTCTAATCCATCTTGAATTAATTTTTGTGTAAGGCGTAAGGAAAGGATCCAGTTTCAGCTTTCTACTTATGGCTAGCCAGTTTTCCCAGCACCATTTATTAAATAGGGAATCCTTTCCCCATTTCTTGTCTTTGTCAGGTTTGTCAAAGATCAGATGGTTGTAGATGTGGGGTATTATTTCTGAGGGCTCTGTTCTGTTCCATTGGTCTATATCTCTGTTTTGGTACCAGTATCATGTTGTTTTGGTTACTGTAGCCTTGTAGTATAGTTTGAAGTCAGGTAGCGTGATGCCTCCAGCTTTGTTCTTTTGGCTTAGGATTGTCTTGGCAATGTGGGCTCTGTTTTGGTTCCACATGAACTTTAAAGTAGTTTTTTCCAATTCTGTGAAGAAAGTCACTGGTAGCTTAATGGGGATGGCATTGAATCTATTACCTTGGGCAGTATGGCCATTTTCATGATATTGATTCTTCCTATCCATGAGCATGGTATGTTCTTCCATTTGTTTGTGTCCTCTTTTATTTCATTGAGCAGTGGTTTGTAGTTCTCCTTGAAGAGGTCCTTCACATCCCTTGTAAGCTGGATTCCTAGGTATTTTATTCTCTTTGAAGCTATTGTGAATGGGAGTTCACTCATGATTTGGCTCTCTGTTTGTTTGTCTATTATTGATGTATAGGAATGCTTGTGATTTTTGCACATTGATTTTGTATCCTGAGACTTTGCTGAAGTTGCTTATCAACTTAAGGAGATTTTGGGGTGAGACAATGAGGTTTTCAAAATATACATCTGCAAACAGGGACAATTTGGCTTCTTCTTTTCCTAATTGCATACCCTTTATTTCTTTCTCTTGCCTGATTGCCCTGGCCAGAATTTCCAACACTATGTTGAATAGGAGTGGTGAGAGAGGGCATCCCTGTCTTGTGCCAGTTTTCAAGGGGAATGCTTCCAGTTTTTGCCCATTCAGTATGATATTGGCTGTGGGTTTGTCATAAATGGCTCTTATTATTTAGAGATACGTTCCATCAATACCGAATTTATTGAGAGCTTTTAGCATGAAGGGCTGTTGAATTTTGTCAAAGGCCTTTTCTGCATCTACTGAGATAATCATGTAGTGTTTGTCTTTGGTTCTGTTTATATGATGGATTATGTTTATTGATTTGCATATGTTGAACCAGCATTGCATCCCAGGGATGAAGCCCACTTGATCATGGATTTGGTTTGCCAGTATTTTACTGAGGATTTTTGCATCGATGTTTATCAGGGATATTGGTCTAAAATTCTCTTTTTTTGTTGCGTCTCTGCCAGGCTTTGGTATCAGGATGATGTTGGCCTCATAAAATAAGTTAGGGAGGATTCCCTCTTTTTCTATTGATTAGAATAGTTTCAGAAGGAATGGTACCAGCTCCTCCTTGTACCTCTGGTAGAATTCGGCTGTGAATTCGTCTGGTCCTGGACTTTTTTTGGTTGGTAGGCTATTAATTATTGCCTCAATTTCAGAGCCTGTTATTGGTCTATTCAGGGATTCAACTTCTTCCTGGTTTAGTCTTTGGAGAGTGTATGTGTCCAGGAATTTATCCATTTCGTCTAAGTTTTCTAGTTTATTTGCATAGAGGTGTTTATAGTATTCTCTGATGGTAGTTTGTATTTCTGTAGGATCAGTGGTGATATCCCCTTTATCATTTTTTATTGTGTCTATTTGATTCTTGTCTCTTTTCTTCTTTATTAGTCTTGCTAGTGGTCCATCAATTTTGTTGATCTTTTCAAAAAACCAGCTCCTGGATTCATTGATTTTTTTAAAGGGTTTTTTGTGTCTCCGTCTCCTTCAGTTCTGTTCTGATCTTAGTTATTTCTTGCCTTCTGCTAGCTTTTGAATATGTTTGCTCTTGCTTCTCTAGTTCTTTTAATTGTGATGTTAGGGTGTCAATTTTAGATATTTCCTGCTTTCTCTTGTGAGCTTTTAGTGCTATAAATTTCCCTCTACACACTGCTTTAAATGTGTCCCAGAGATTCTGGTTTTGTATCTTTGTTCTCATTGGTTTCAAAGAACGTCTTTACTTCTGCCTTCATTTCATCATGTACCCAGTAGTCATGAGGAGCAGGTTGTTCAGTTTCCATGTAGTTGAGCAGTTTTGATTGATTTTCTTAATCCTGAGTTCTAGTTTGATTGCACTGTGGTCTGAGAGACAGTTTGTTATAATTTCTGTTCTTTTACATTTGCTGAGGAGTGCTTTACTTCCAATTATGTGGTCAATTTTGGAATAAGTGTGATGTGGTGCTGAGAAGAATGTATATTCTGTTGATTTGGGGTGGAGAGTTCTGTAGATGTCTATTAGTTCTGCTTGGTGTAGAGTTGAGTTCAATTCCTGGATATCCTTGTTAACTTTCTGTCTCATTGATCTGTCTAATGTTGACAGTGGGATGTTAAAGTCTCCCATTATTATTGTGTGGGGGTCTATGTCTCTTTGTAAGTCTCTAAGGACTTGCTTTATGAATCTGGGTGCTCCTGTTTTGGGTGCATATATATTTAGAATAGTTAGCTCTTCTAAATATAGATCAATAGTTGAATTGATCTCTTTACCATTATGTAATGGCCTTCTTTGTCTCTTGATCTTTGTTGGTTTAAAGTTTGTTTTATCACAGACTAGGATTACAACCCCTGCCTTTTTTTGTTTTCCATTTGCTTGGTAGATCTTCCTCCATCCCTTTATTTTGAGCCTATATGTGTCTCTGCATGTGAGATGGGTCTCCTGAATACAGCAAACAGATGGGTCTTGACTCTTTATCCAATTTGCCAGTCTGTGTCTTTTAATTGGAGCATTTAGCCCATTTACATTTAAGGTTAATATTGTTATGTGTAAGCTTGATCCTGTCATTATGATGTTAGCTGGTTATTTTGCTCGTTAGTTGATGCAGTTTCTTCCTAGCATCGATGTTCTTTACATTTTGGCATGCTTTTTCAGTGGCTGGTACCAGTTTGTTCCTTTCCATGTTTAGTGCTTCCTTCAGGATCTCTTGTAGGGCAGGCCTGGTGGTGACAAAATCTCTCAGCATTTGTTTGTCTCTAAAGGATTTTATTTCTCCTTCACTTATGAAACTTAGTTTGGCTGGATATGAAATTCTGGGTTGAAAATTCTTTTCTTTAAGAATGTTGAATATTGGCCCCCACTCTCTTCTGGCTTGTAGAGTTTCTGCCAAGAGATCTGCTGTTAGTCTGATGGGCTTCCCTTTGTGGGTAACCCGACTTTTTTCTCTGGCTGCCTTTAAGATTTTTTCCTTCATTTCAACTTTGGTGAATCTGGCAATTATGTGTCTTGGAGTTGCTCTTCTCGAGGAGTATCTCTGTGGCATTCTCTGTATTTCCTGAATTTGAATGTTGGCCTGCCTTGCTAGGTTGGGGAAGTTCTCCTGGATAATATCCTGCAAAGTGTTTTCCAACTTGGTTCCATTCTCCCCATCATTTTCAGGTACACCAATCAGACGTAGATTTGGTCTTTTTACATAGTCCCATATCTCTTGGAGGCTTTGTTCATTTCTTTTTACTCTTTTTTCTCTAAACTTCTCTTCTCACTTCATTTCATTCATTTGATCTTCAATCACTGATACCCTTTCTTCCAGTTAATTGAGTCAGTTCCTGAAGCATGTGCATTTGTCACATAGTTTAGTGTCATGGTTTTCCGCTCTATCAGGTCATTTAAGGACTTCTCTACGTTGGTTATTCTAGTTAGCCACTCGTCAAATCTTTTTTCAAGGCTTTTAGCTTCTTCGCAATGGTTTTGAACTTCCTCCTTTAGCTCGGAGAAGTTTGATCATCTGAAGCCTTCTTCTCTCAACTCATCAAAGTCTTTCTCCCTCTAGCTTTGTTCTGTTGCTGGTGAGGAACTGCGTTCCTTTGGAGAGGGAGAGGCACTCTGATTTTTAGAATTTTCAGCTTTTCTGCACTGCTTTTTCCCCATCTTTGTGGTTTTATCTACCTTTGATCTTCGATGATGGTGATGTACAGATGGAGTTTTGGTGTGGATGTCCTTTCTATTTGTTAGTTTTCCTTCTAACAGTCAGGACCCTCAGATGCAGGTCTGTTGGAGTTTGCTCAAGGTCCACTCCAGACCCTGTTTGCCTGGGTATCAGCAGTGGAGGCTGCAGAAGAGTGAATTTTGCTGAACAGCAAATGTTGCTGCCTGATTGTTCCTCTGGAAGCTTCATCTCAGAGGGATACCCAGCCGTGTGAGGTCTGAGGTGTGAGGTGTCAGTCTGCCCCAGTGGGGGTTGTCTCCCAGTTAGGCTACTCAGGGTCAGGGACCCACTTGAGCAGGCAGTCTGTCCGTTCTCAGATCTCAAACTCCATGCTGGGCAAACCACTACTCTCTTCAAAGCTGTCAGACAGGGACATTTGAATCTGCAGAGGTTTCTGCTGCCTTTTGTTTAGCTATGCCCTGTCCCCAGAGGTGAAGTTTACAGAGGCAGGCAGGCCTCCTTGAGCTGCGGTGGGCTCCACCCTGTTCGAGCTTCCCAGCCGCTTTGTTTACCTACTCAAGCCTCAGCAATGGCAGGCGCCCTTCCCCCAGCCTGGCTGCTGCCTTGCAGTTAGATCTCAGACTGCTGTGCTAGCAATGAGGGAGGCTCTGTGGGTGTGGGACTCTCTGAGCCAGGTGTGGGACATAATCTCCTGGTGTGGTGTTTGCTAAGACCCTTGGTAAAGCACAGTATTAGGGTGGGAGTGACCCGATTTTCCAGGTGTTGTGTGTCATGGTTTTCCTTGGCTAGGAAAGGGAATTCCCTTCCTCCTCGCACTTCCTGGGTGAAGTGATGCCATGCCCTGCTTCGGCTCTCACTTGGTGTGCTGTACCCCCTGTCCTGCACCCACTTGCCGACACACCCCAGTGAGATGAACCCGGTACCTCAGTTGGAAATGCAGAAATCACCCATCTTCTGTGTCACTCACACTGGGAGCTGGAGGCTGGAGCTGTTACTATTCGACCATCTTGGAACCGCCATCCATGTATATCATCTTTTGAGAAGTGTCTGTTCATGTCCTTTGACCATTTTTTAATGAGGTTGTGTGTTTTTTGCTTGTTGAATTAAGTTCCTTATAGATTCTGGATATCAGACCTTTGTTGGATGCATAGTTTGCAAATATTTTCTCCCATTCTGTAGGTAGGCTGTTTAGTCTGTTTATAGTTTTTTGGTTTGTTTGGTTTTTATTTGTTTGTTTTCACTATGCAGAAATTCTTTATTTTAATTAGGTTCCACTTGTCAATTTTTTGTTGCAATTGCTTTTGAGTACTTCATTATAAACTCTTTGCCGAGGCCAATGTCCAGAATAGTGTTTCCTAGGTTTTCTTCTAGAATTTGTAGAGTTTAAGGTCTTACGTTTAAGACTTCAATCCATTGTGAGTTAATTTTTGTATATGGTGAAAGGCAGGAGTCCAGTTTCATTCTTCTGCAAATGGCTAGTCAGTTATCCCAGCACCATTTATTGAATAGGGAGTCCCTTCCACATTGCCTGTTATTGTCAACTTTGTCAAAGATCATATGGTTGTAGATGTGTGGCTTTATTTCTGGGTTCTCTATCCATTGGTCTATGCACCTGTTTTTGTGCCAGTACCATGCTGTTTTAACTTTTGTAGCCTTATAGTTTGAATTCGAGTAGTGTGATGCCTCTAGCTTTGTTCTTTTTGTTTAGGATTGCTTTGGTTGTCCCCTTTTGCCTATTTTTAAACTGGGTTTTTGTGCTTTGGTTGTTGAATTGTTAGAGTTATTTATATATTCTGGATCCTGGCCTCCTTTTTAAAGCTGGCTGAAAGGCATCACCAACTGTGGTTTTGCCCTGGGGATTTTTCAAACTGTAGTAGGCTAGGATGGGGGACCTTTGTCAAGCTTTTTAGATAGTTCTCTTGCAAGTATGGCCCATTAACCACTCTCTCCAAAGAAATCCTTTCTTTCCAATCCTTTTTTTTTTTTTTTTTTCAGACAGGGTCTTGCTCTCTGTCACCCAGACTGGAGTGTGGTAGTATGATCTTGGCTCACAGCAGCCTCAACCTCCCAGGCTCAAGCGATCTTCCCACCTCAGCCTCCTGAGTAGCTGGGACCACAGGCTTGTCCCACCATGCTCGGCTAATTTTTTAATTTTTGTAGAGACAGGGTCTTGCTGTCCAGGCTCATCTTGAACTTCTGGGCTGAGGCAATCCTCCCACCTTGGCCTCCCAAAGTACTGGGATTATAGGCATGAGCCACCATACTCAGACATCGTTTCCAGACTTTTTGATCTTCAACTCAATCTTTTATGACTTTGAGGGGGATAAAGGGACAAGAATAACAAAAAATGTTTTATCTGCTCCCTTTCCGGGTCCCACATAGTTAGGGTGACTAATTTATCATCCAAACCAGAAAACTTTTGAATGAAAGGAGGTACCGGGGCCGGGCGCAGTGGCTCACGCCTGTAATCCCAGCACTTTGGGAGGCCAAGCAGGGTGGATCACGAAGTCAGGAGATCAAGACTATCCTGGCTAACATGGGGAAACCCCGTCTCTACTAAAAATACAAAAAATTAGCCGGGCATGGTGGCGGGCGCTTGTAGTCCCAGCTACTCCCGCAGCTGAGGCAGGAGAAGAGCGTGAACCCGAGAGGCGGAGATTGCAGTGAGTGGAGATCGCGCCATTGCCCACCAGCCTAGGTGACAGAGTGAAACTCTGTCTCGAAAGGAAGGAAGGAAGGAAGGAAGAAAGGAAGGAAGGAAGGAAGGAAGGAAGGAAGGAAGGAAGGAAGGAAGGAAGGAAGGAAGGAGGGAGGGAGGGAGGTAGGTACGGGCCAGGAGCTGTGGCTCACACCTGTAATCCTAGCACATTGGGAGGCTGAAGTGGGTTGATCACCTGAGGTCAGGAATTCAAAACCAGCCTGGCCAACATGGTGAACCCCCATCTCTACTAAAAATACAGAAAATTAGCCAGGCGTGGTGGTGGACACCTGTAATCCCAACTACTCGGGAGCCTGAGGCAGGAGAATTGCTTGAACCTGGGAGGTGGAGGTTGCAGTGAGTTGACATCCTGCTACCTCACATCAGCCTGGGCAACAAGAGTGAAACTCCACCTAAAAAAAAAAAGAAAAAGAAAAAGAAAAGAAAAAGAAAGGAGGTACTAAAATAATGAAAATAATATTATTGGAAGTTTTATTTATTAACTGATAGATTGACTTCATTTTGTCAGTGGGGTTGCCTATAATAAAATTCTCTTCAAACCCTACTTTCAAAAATACAGTGTCCTAAAAAATAAAAAATATCAAAACTCTGTATAGCAAGAATGTTTTCACATTGATTATCTAAACAAAAAAAATAACCTAAGCACGCCCAGTTCTCCCGGTATAAATTCATGATCCATAACCAATTCCTCTCAGCCGCACTCCTTCCCTCTCTCATGGCCCACGGGAACCTTCAGCTCTCCTTTACCACTTGGGAGCCGCAGGAAACTTAAGGGATAATTCCTGACTGTCTCTAACTAGTCTCACGAGGCCACCATCTCTTCTGTTCTCCTCACGTTGTGGTGGGTCACATCTGCCAGTCTGCCACCTTCTTAAAATTCTAGGTGAGACGCAAAGCAGAAGTCCATATTGCTCTTAGATCTGCGGACATAAAGAGGGGTTCTTATCACCCAGGCCCATGACAGTGAGGGTTGGGGGTGTAATGTATGGCCCTTATATTCTTCCTAACTCTTCAACTGCTTTATTCTTCTTGACTTGAAGGATTTTTTCTAGTTGGGGTGAGAAAGACTCAGGAAAAAAGGATTCCTGCCATTTGCAAATCCTTTCAAGTTTTCCATCTTAGGTTAAACTCTCAGCTCTAGAATTGGAAGCTGAGTCTACTCTGTCCATTTCTGGCTTTCTCCTGAGACCCACGGTGTACCCATGTTCCCTGGTCTGAACAGGGTGGTCAGAGGAGAAAAAAAAACACCACTTTATTATTCAAGAATATACATACACACGTGTGTGTGTATATGTGTGATAATTATATTTATACATCAGCTTATTGAAGGAGTAGACACTTAGAAGGAAACACTCTATCTGGTCACTAGACCACCACTAATAATTAGGTGTTCTCTCCTCCATTATCCAATTCCTTGTCCCCCTGAATGCTGGCCAGCACCTCGGATAGATGGCAACTTTTCCGCCCAACTCTGCATTTCTAAATGATCTCAGCTTTGGTGCACCTGCCAATGGAAGGTTGAAATAATCTTCCACTGACCACAACTGCTGGGCATGGACATAAATAATAAAACAAGGAGCAATTCCTGATGAATTGCTGGGTTTCTTGTGTACCCCCTCTACTCCCGTCGTGTGGGAGCAACCTCATTTCCCGTTTCACAGTGTCATTCACCCCAGCCAACGCCATTACCCTTTTTTGCCTGCTCATGGCTAGGACAGAAACCATTATTGTGTCCCCTATGGGAAGTATTCCTCCCTTAGAGAGTAAGACCACCAGCTGAGCATGGTGGCTCATCCCTGTAACCCCAGCACTTTGAGAGGGGAAGGTGAAGGATCATGTGAGCCCAGGAGTTGGAGAGTAGCCTGGGCAATGCAGTGAGACCACATCTCTATTTTTTAACAAAAGTTTTTAAAAATTAAAAATAAATAAATAGGCCAGGTATGGTGGCGCATGCCTGTAATCCCAGCTACTCAGGAGGCTGAAGCGGGAAAATCACTTGAACCTAGGAGGTGGAGGTTCCAGTGAGCCGAGATTGTGCCACTGACCTCCAACTTGGGTGACAGAGCGAGACTCCGTCTCAAAAAATAAAATAAAAGTAAAGTAAATAAATAAATAAGAGAGCAAACTAAACAAGACAGCAAAGCCCAGAGTTGCATACATGGGAAGCAAACATTTTATAATTGAGTAATGAGGTAAAATTTTGAAAGGCACCACTGCCAAATCCTGTATTTCCTGTACCTGTATTTCCTTCCAGGTATCAGATGCTTCAAGTTCCTAAGTACATGATAAAACTAGTTAACTGTTAGCATGGTATCTCACTGTCTTTTACTTTCCTTGTGAAGTGAGTTCCTTAACTGAAGACTTATCTCCCTCAGACACTTGGACCATCATTTTATCTGCTGGGTCATACAGACCAATTGGTACCTCCTCTTCTTCTACAGTCTGGATGAGCTAGAGAGAATTCTCTTGTTCTGTACCCAAATAAGGCTAGCATAACTGGGTTCACCAAGTAAATGGGTTGAAGCAGGGCCCCAAATGTGTTCTCTGTTACCTCTAATATGCAAGGAGCCCTATCAATTGGAGAGGATTATCTATCGATATTTCAGTCCACTAGGTCCTCTCCTAGCATTTATTTTTCTTTCTGTTTTTACAGAGAGGGTCTTGTTCTGTCACCCAGCCTGGAGTGCAATGGTGCAATCACTGCTCACTGTAACCTTGAATTCTCCAGACCTAGTGACCCTCCCACCTCAGCCTCCTGAGTAGCTGGAAGTACAGGTGTGCACCACTACATCCAGCCAATATTTAAATTTTTTTGTGGAGACAGGGTCTCACTATGTTGCCCAGGATAGTCTCAAATTCCTAGTTTCAAGTGACTCTCCCACCTTGGCCTCCCCAAAAACTGGGATTACAGGCATGAGCTATGGTGCCCAACCCTCCCCCAGAAGATTAACTGAAGTAGCAAGTCCTTGTATTTTCATCGGATTTGTTTCTCACCCGCTAGCATATATGGGTCTAAGATATCTAGATCAACATCTGTGATACTGGTTACTTCTTATTCCCCAGGCCTTATACGTGTGCTGTATTCAATGTAGACCAGCCTTATGTCTTATGGGATGGTGAGATGGTCATGATCCCTACCAGACTCAATATATCCCCGAGGCAGCATGGTAAAAGTATATATGTCTGCTAGGTGAAAGCTAACCATTTCTGGAATACCCTTTATCAGAATGGGTAAAAAAACACACTTGCGCCGGGCGTGGTGGCTCACGCCTGTAATCCCAGCACTTTAGGAGGCTGAGGCGGGTGGATCATGAGGTCAGGAGATCGAGATCATCCTGGTTAACACAGTGAAACCCCATCTCTACTAAAAATACAAAAAATTTGGTGGCGGGCGCCTGTAGTCCCAGCTACTTGGGAGGCTGAGGCAGGAGAATGGTGTGAACCCTGGAGGCAGAGCTTGCAGTGAGCCGAGATTGCGCCACTGCACTCCAGCCTGGGCAACAGAGTGAGACTCTGTCTCAAAAAAAAAAAAAAAATACACTTGCTAGATCAGTTGCTGGTGCCAGGGACTGTGTTAATATGCTCCAAAATGGAAACCATGTCTTGGCCAGTCGCTGTAGGAGAAGTTATCAACTAATTAGGCTTACTTAATCCACTGTTGTTTCCAGAATCCGTCTATCCTCATACTGGCCATTCTGAGGAACTTAGCTGTAGTTTCAAAATCTTTAACTATGGGGCTAATCTTCGTGATTCCCCTGGAGGTGTGGTATTGGTTTTGATTTATTATTCTGGTAGGGAGAAGAAACTTCAATGGTTCCCTCTTGGCTCTTCCAACGACAGTCATTCTTACTGTGTGTGTCGGAGAGCCACTACTGGGGACCTACCAATCCAACTCTGTGCTGTATTCAGGATCTGGAGAAATAATTACTGGGCTTTTTATAAATAGACCCAGGTTAAAATCCTACTTACCACCTGATGAGCGTTAGACCCACTGTAATCAGGAACTACAGTAGATTTATGTATCTCATGTAAGTTCAGAGCCAATATTCACTATTCCCTGAAAAGTTTGTGTCTCTCCCTTGCCCCCGTACACAGCTATCCAGATAAATAGTTCCTCTGAGAAAGGCAAGCAGGAGGTTTCAAGTATGTAATTGAGCTGTTATATGGGTCCTTCCTTGTAGGCATTTGGTGTCCTCTCCATTCTGTGCATCTGGTTCTGTTACCAATCTCAGACCTGTGAATTGGAAGATAAGCTATGTCTACCACGGTGGTTCAAATCAGGCCTCTATTCACCAAGCTGAAGCTTTGTTTGGTTTGAGTTAGTTATTCACATCACAGAAAACCTGCGCAGGTCATCTGTTGATCTCATTACCCCAGATGCCATAGCAGAGATCTTGGAGGATCAGACCCTTGTCAAATATTTTTCCCAAGCCTGCCCTAGAGCCTCATGTAACCGTGCCCAAGTTGCCTACAGTCATTAAATAATTGACATCACTTGTACTTTGCCACAGTTCACTCCAAGACACTTGCTGATAATAGAAAACAAGTTTCAACTTTGGCATTTGCCTACCAGCAATTCTAGCCTGCAGACTTCTGATATGTTTCTGATAAGCTGGCCCCTATTTAGGGGCCTAGCAGTGGCCAAGGGACCTTCTCCAAACTGCTTAGCCACTGGAAACAATGAGGCCACTGTGGGCGGAGAGGAGTGCGGCAGCCTGCTGGCTCAGCCAAGTCCACCATGGTGGGACCTCGCCCAAAGCCTGCCCTCCTGCTCTGTTCCCTCCCCGGAATTGTGAGAAGCAGGGACATCCTCCCAACCCCCTCACCTCATCTGCCGGCCCAAACCAGCTGCACCTAGAGTGTCCTCAAGCTCTGCCCACATTGACATCCAGACTGCCATGACTCTCTAAGAAGCAGGGGCACGTGGGCCAGGCCAGAAAGGGTGGGAGTGATGAGACAGGACATATGCCTGTGATCCTCTGCAGGGGAGATAGCAAGATCACAGGGGATTTCTGGTGTCAGTCCTGACACCCACAGGCAAGAAGAGCTTAAGAGATTGTGAGAGCAGTGACAGGCAGGGTCCCCTGCCCCCAGGCCTCCTTTCCCACACCCATTCCATAAAGTTGCTCCCTGAGGAGGTCTGGTGCTGGTGGCCTCGCCCTCTGGGGTTGGGACCCTGGCAGGCAGTGTGGTGCAAGGTGTGAGAACTGAATTTTGTAGTCAGGCAAACAGTGCCAATTACACCCTGCCCCTTCTGAACTATGGGATCTTGTCCTTTGTCCCTCTGAGCCCGTTTCCTCATCTGCAAAATGAAGATAATTTTATATAGTGACATAATAGTAATGAAACAGAACACCTAAGACACGCCAGCCCTCAACAAACCACCTCTGGCCCAGATGTCCTGTCTTTATCTCCTGCCATGGCACCCAAATATGTCAGCATTTGGTAAAGATGGGCTCTTCAATTTCAAAACCCAGTAAGAGTCTTCCAAGCTCTGTGAAGGAGATGCAGTCAGCAGGCAAGTGGGCAAGAAATGCATGTCAGATATTGATTGACATTCAGATATTGGTTGACTGATATTCAGCCTTCATATCCCCCTTTCCATACCCTTCTGTGTATTTTTTGGAGCCACTGGAATATTACATTTCCCAAATTCTCTCACCAGCTGAGTACTGGATAGATAGGTTCTGCCACTGAAGGGAGACAGAAGGTAGGAAGAAGATGACCCCTAGCCTTCTCTGGCTCTGGCAGAAGCAGCCAATTGCAGACAAGAAATGGGCTGCAGCAGAATACCAGTTCCCATCGTGGCAGCAATCACAGCTCCTACTCAGGCCACTTGTCATCTGGAGCAGCATAGCGGTGAGTGTGAACCCACAGGTGTCAGCCCCAGGTGGTGGGAGGTCCCTGATCTCTAGATAAACCCATGTCTCCATTTTGCAACTCCAGCCCTTACAAAACCTTTGTAACCAGTCCCCTGCATTCAATCCCTTTCTGCTTGAAATATCTAGAATGGTTTGTGTTTTTTGGACTGGACTCCTGATTGACACAACAGGCTTGAAAGAGCCAATCCAGAACTGTCTCCTAACGTTTTAGAATTCTTCTGTTTATATCAGTTGTTCCCAACTCAGGCTGCCTATTAGACTCATCTAGAAGCTTAAAAACACTGATGCCAGCTGGGCACAATGGCTCACGCCTGTAATCCAGGCACTTTGGGAGGCCAAAGTCGGAGGATTGCTTGAGTTCAGGAGTTCAAGACCAGCCTGGGCAGCATGGCAACATGGCAAGACCCCATCTCTACTAAAAAGACAAAAAAATAGCTGGCATAGTGGTGTGCACCTGTGGTCCCAGCTACTCAGGAGGCTGAGGTGTGAGGATCACTTGAGCACAGGGGGCCGGAGGATGCAGTAAGCCAGGATCACACCACTGCACTCCAGTCTGGGCAACAGAGTGAGACCCTGTCTCTCTCTCTCTCTCTCTCTCTCTCTCTCACTCTCTCTCTCTCTCTCTCTCACACACACACACACACACACACTACAAAAACAAAACAAACCCCAAAAACACCACATTGATGCCTATATGCTCTATACTTTCAGAGATTCTGGCTGAATTGCTCAGACACCAGAGCTTTTTTAACTCACCCAGGAGATTTCAATGTGCAGCCAACTCTGAGATCCACTGCTCCATTTTTAAGCATTTTCTCTGAGACAGAGTCTTGCTCTGTCATCAGGCTGGAGTGCAGTGGCGCAATCATGGCTCACTGCAATCTCCGCCTCCTGGGCTCAAGCGATTCTCCTGCCTCAGTCTCCTGAGTAGCTGGGATTACAGGCGTGTGCCACCATGACCAGCTAATTTTTGTAGAGGTAGGGTTTCACCATATTGCCAGGATGGTCTCAAATTCCTGGCCTCAAGTGATCTGCCTTCCCTGGCCTCCCAAAGTGCTGGGATTACAGGCATGAGCCACTGCACTCAGCCTGAGATCCACTGCTCTCTGTCATGCCAAGCTATTTCTGGCCTTTCCCTATTATCAAAAGTGGACCAGCAGTGGATCCAGGGCTACATCAGCCAACTGCAGCAAACTTAGAACAATTATTAAGCTATTATCAATGTAATGAGATTTCAGGTGATTTAATTTTCTTTCTTATACTTTTCTGAATTGTTTTAATGAACATTGTTTTAAATTATTTTGAAGGCTATTTTCACAAAGAGAAATGATCTTCCTGTCTTCTCTAGCATATAACTATACTCACATCACTAAATCTAGCCCAAGCTAAAACTATATTCCACGAGCCTAGTTTATACATCCTCAAAATTCATTCTTAGAAACATCATCAGGGCTTTTGAAAATGTAAATAAGCAACAGCTTACAGATATGTAGCAATAGTGTTCTCATTGTTGTGGTTGTGTTCTGGGTGAATGGAATCCCTGGGCTGCCCACTCGGAACTCTAAGCAATCTCATATTTAACCCAGCATGCTGCACAAATGATCATTTTCTATTATCATATCCTTGGTCATTTCACATCCTGCTCAATCCCACCCTGCTCCACCCCAGGCCATATTGTATTTGGATTTAGGTTACTGGCATAGCAAAACGAGAAGTAGGTCATGAAGCAATTCATACTCCAAGGGAGGGACTGCCTCCTTAGGCAGAGGAGAGGCAATCCAACCCTTGTTAGGCAAGGGTTCTTCTTGAGGCAACCCTCTTGAAACTCAACCTTCCTAGTTTCAGAAGTCTTTGAGGACTGGGATTTGCTGTTGTTAACCTAACTGAGACCCGTGATTTCGGTTTCCAATTTAATCTAATCCAACGCTTCCCCACTTTTTTCATATCATGGCTCAGTGTAACCCATACTACCTCTAGATCACCACACCAAGCTGTGTACTCATAGCCAGAGACACCAAACTGTCACGGCTTCGGCCTGCTGGCCATGCCATTTCCTCTGGATGATATATTCTTAAGGTTAGGTAAGCCATGGAAGCATATGGGTATTTATTATACACCACACACACACTTTGCTAGATTCCAGCACTATGTTAATCCCCAACCCGCGCCATCAGCTCTTAGTAGCCTGGCCCAATGTCATCTCCCTCACAAAGTTTTTTTTGTTTGTTTTTTGGTTTTGTTTTGTTTTGTTTTGTTTTTTGAGACAAAGTCTTGCTCTATCACTTAGGCTGGAGCACAGTGGTGTGATCTTGGCTCACCGCAACCTCCTCCTCCCCAGTTCAAGCAATTCTCCTGCCTCAGCCTCCCAAATAGCTGGGATTACAGGCATGCATCACCATGCACAGCTAATTTTTGTATTTTTAGTAGAGATGGGGTTTCACCATGTCGGCCAGGCTGGTCTCAAGTTTCTGACCTCAAGTGGTCTGCCCGTCTTGGCCTCCCAAAGTGCTGGGATTACAGGCATGAGCCACCAGGCCCAGTCCTCCTTCACAAATTTTTCCTGGACTTCGCCACAGATAAAATTAATGGTTTTCTCAATCTCTGTTCCAACACAGTTATTTACACATGAAATAAGCCCTTGACATTCATAAATTTAAAATTCCTCGTTTAGGCAATTCAAAAGTTAGTCTACAAAGTGAGTCTATGGGATGTCATCATTTGTCATTTTGCCAAAGCACAAATGGGAATCGTTCTCACTAAAGAGCTGGAGAAAAGTGAGTCTACTTCCTCTTGGAAGCCTTTCCTGATATTCCATCCTAGTCAGCCTCAGATTGATAGCCCTCTGAATCAGCTGGGATACTTCCAACTCTGATGGAAAATGGGAATAACAACATTTAATTTCTCCACAACAAGGAGTCCGAGGTGGGTGGTTCCAGGGTTTGCTCAGCTCCTCAACAATGTCAGGGGTCTGGATCAGGACTTTTGCAAGCCTCTTGGCCAAGTGCACTTCATCACATGATACCAGTAGCTCTAAACAGCAGCTCCCCACATAACCTCATTTCAGGAGATAGAGACCGAAGACAGCCAAGAGTCCCCGAGTGAAACCCTGCCTTCCAGCCTAAAACAGCCTGAAGGCTGAAAAACCTGTCTGCTGGTCGAGAATGAAGTCTGCTCTTTCCCAGCTGATTCTGAATAATGCCTGCTTGTGCACTGAGAGGATCGGGTGGAGCCTTGGGAAGTTCATACCGTTTTGCGACGGGGAGGAGTCTGGCCTCTTCAGTGCCTGTGTGGTAACCTGGGATTCAGACTGTGAGGTGGGAGGTTGTTGGAAAGACCCCCTCTCACTTTGCTGAGGGTTTTTCTTTCTTTTTCCTTTTTGCCTAATAAATTCCATTTTCCTCACCCTTCCGTGTGTCCACAAGCCTAATCTTTCCTAGTTGTGTGACAAGAACCCAGTTTTAGCTGAACTAAGGATAAAGTTCTGCAACACAGGATGGGATGAAAAGATAGGCCGCCTTCCCATGTCACATTTTACCAAGAAGCAAAAAGTTAGCCTAAAACTCCATTGACTTTTCCTCTCATTTAATCAGTCAGAATTTGGTCATGTGCCTAACCCTAAACCAAATACTAGAACAGGTAAACCAAATCACCATGCTTGATTGCGATTAGTAATCTTCAGGCCAACAGCAACAGCATCACTTGGGAACTTGTTAGAAATGCAAATTCTTGGGGGCAGGCACGATGGCTTACACATGTAATCCCAGTACGGTGGGAGGCCAAGGCAGGTGGATCATTTGAGGCCAGGAGTTCAAGACCAACCCTGGCCAACATGGTGAAACTCCATCTCTACTAAAAATACAAAAATTAGCTTGGCATGGTGATGCACGCCTATGGTCCCAGCTGCTTGGGAGGCTGAGGCAGGAGAACTGCTTGAACCTAGGAGGCAGAGGTTGCAGTGAGCCAAGATTGCAGCGAGAGATTCTGTCTCAAAAAAAAAAAAAAAAAAAAAAAAGCAAATTCTTAGGCTTCACCTAGACCTACTGAATCAGAAACTCTGGGAGTGAGGCCCAGGATTCTGGGTTTCAACAAGCCCTCCAGGTGACTCATGCAAGCCAAAATTTGGAATCACTAGCTTAGATGTATCATAGTTAATCCTGAGCCTGGGGGAGGGACCTGAGCATCCTGCCTTTTAGAATAAAATCCAGATTCTATAAACTAAGAAGAAGAGAGTTATGCTGATGGGTAGATGGCACTCTCCTATTATTTCCATTTAAATAATCACAATTACATTTATTTACCAGTTGATTTTTCTTGCTGACTCCCTGACTCAACTGCATGTTCCTGAGAGCACGAACTTTGTCTTTTATTATCATTTCTGGCCCTAGCACAATAGAAGGTGCTCAATCAATGCATGCTGGACAAAGGATAAACGGTAAAGTAGTCTCTCCTTTCTAATTGCCCACCGCCTTAACAGCTGCTTCCTGCTGCTTTCCACTTAAAGAACATTTTCACATCAGTTCATGTCAGTGAGCTGAGAGCTGTCTCTACCAGGGGGTCTGAGAACAATGATTCCTTTGCATATGGGTGCAAGTGTAGACTCTGGCTTCCTGAATGCGTGTTGGACCTTTATGTGCATTCATTTCTATTCAAGGGTGTCCTTGGAGAGCACTGCTGTACAATGGCACAACTGAATACGATTGTTGAGCTGAGTTCTGGCTGCTGACTCCTGCCTGGCAATCTTTCTCAGAGGCAGCTGTGTACTCAGAGTCAAACATGACCTGGAAATAAGCCTCCAGGCTTCATCCGCAGCGAGAGCAGCATCGAGGCAACGGCAGATAGCTGCCCTCATTTTGTTCTGCCCAGCACAGTGACCTGGACAAGCCTCCCGGGCCTTCTGAAGGCACTTGTATTAGGTGCGAGGGACAGAAACCCAAACTCAAAGTGGTGAGAACAAAGAGGTGAGGGAAGACTTAGAGGCACATATACCTGCAAAGTCCTAGGGTAGGATCAGTTTCAGCTGTAGCCGGATCCAGATGCTCAATGTCCTCAGGAAACTCCTTTCTTCATTGCTCAAATGGATCTCTTCTAGTTGGCTTCATTCTCCCATAGGTTTTCACAGAATAAGCCAGGAACAGCTCCAGACTTACATACCATCCGCTTGGCATTTGCAGCAGAAAGCCCCTCTTTCACAACAGTGTCAGCAAAAGTCCCAGAGCTGACTCTCCTCATCCTAACTTAGGTCACATGAACATTCCAGGGCAATCAATGGCTGAGGCTGGCATAAGTGCCCAGCTTGGAGCAGGGGCATTGGGTAGGATGGAATCAGTCTCACCTGAACCACAGGGACTTACAGTGAAAAAGGTGTACCCCCCAGCCCTCCCCCGCCACCAAATCATAGTGCTGTTACCAGAGGAGCGGGGAACGGCTGCAGAACAGGCAAAACCCACAGATGTCCCATCTAACCACTGTTCCTTCTTTTGGGTCCTTGAGTAGCACTTCATAAAAAAGGGCACCCACATACATGCAGAGCTAGGTATCATTTTCCAAAACAGGGAAGGAAATAAAGTGCCTCCTAGAGACAAACAGTGCAGACTCTCTTTCTCACTGGCTTGAAATAGCTCCCAGCACTACAGAGCAGGGCTGAGGGACGGCACCAGCAGCCTCACTCTCGGTGTAATTTAATCCTCCGGAGCATCTGCCCTGAACATTCAGCTCCAGGAACACCCACTCCCCCGCCCTCTGCTGTGGTCCACCCCCTCCCTCCCATGGTTTCTTGGCCTGCTTTACTGTCTTTTTGTAATCATCAGCTAACATCTGCTACATTTTATTCGTGGCAGGAAGGATTTTTTTTTTCTCCTTTACCCTTCTTCCTCCTGGGGTTGAATGCAAAATAGACTAGAATAACAAAATGAGGCAGACAGGCTTCTTAACATAATAACCTAAAAATGTGTGAAGCTGGGAAGTGTCCAATGTTTGGATCCCTCCCTCTGCGACTCCCTGAGAGCAGGCCCTCTTTTTCCAGCACTCTCCTGGCTCAAAGCCCTGGATCCATCCAGGAAAGAACAGGATGAAGCTGAGAGACTGGCAATTTAAATTGAGGAAAAAGGGCAAGGGGTTAAGAGAAGGCAGAGCACCATAAGAGGTAGAGATCAGGAATTCAAGGAATCAGGATCTCAGCTCATTGCAACCTCCGCCTGCCAGATTCAAGCAATTCTCCTGCCTCAACCTCCCGAGTAGCTGGAACTACAAGCATGCGCCACCATGCCCTGCCAATTTTTGTATTTTTAGTAGAGATGGGGTTTCACCATGTTGGTGAAACCTCCAACTCTTGACCTTGTGATCCGCCGGCCTCAGCCTCTCAAAGCGGTGGGACCACAGGCATGAGCCACCGTGCCTAGGCAGATCCAGCCTATCTTAGCCAGAAAAAAACAACGTGGTTTTTCTTTCTTTCTTTCTTTCTTTTTTTTTTTTTTGAGACGGAGTCTCGCTCTGTCGCCCAGGCTGGAGTGCAGTGGCACGACCTCGGCTCACTGCAAGCTCCGCCTCCCGGGTTCACACCATTCTCCTGCCTCAGCCTCCTGAGTAGCTGGGACTACAGGCGCCCACCACCGCACCCAGCTAATTTTTTGTATTTTTAGTAGAGACGGGGTTTCACCGTGTTAGCCACAATGGTCTCGATCTCCTGACCTCGTGATCCACCCGTCTCGGCCTCCCAAAGTGCTGGGATTACAGGTGTGAGCCACCGCACCCGGCCCCTTTTTGTTTTTGTTTTTGTTTTTGTTTTTTGAGATGAAGTCTCACTCTGTTGTCCAAGCTGGAGTACAGTGGTGCAATCTTGGCTTACTGCAACCTCCATCTCCCAGGTTCAAACAATTCTCCTGCCTCAGCCTCCGGAGTAGCTGGGACTACAGGCATGCGCCACCATGCCCAGCTAATTTTTGTATTTTTAGTAGAGATGGGGTTTCTCTATGTTGGCCACACTGGTCTTGAACTCCTGACCTTGTGATCCATCCACCTTGGCCTCTCAAAGCCCTGGGATTACAGGCATGAGCCACCACGCCCGGCCCACACAGTGGTTTTGCAAAGTCTTTTTAGCCCATAGCCTTCAGTCATGTGAAACTGCTGTCTGGAATTTTTATTCTCCTGTGACCATGCTGTATTATTCCTGTCTCAGGACCACCCACAAATCTCCAGCTGCTTTGTGGACCCTCTCATGGACATCCTTTCAGACTCGGTGTCTGTACTCCATCAGCAAGTCCATGTGTGCCACAGATCAGACAACTACTTTTCTTCCAACACAGGGGTAAACCTATGGGATTATAGATTTATTTATTTTAAAAGCATTTGACTAGTAAATTGCAAAGCATAATGTATCATAAGAAGGATATTTTGCTGATTTCAAAATTCTCTATTGAATGTATTTCTCAAGTGAATGTATTTGTTCTCCTCTACTGAACCTGTAAAACTCCCCTACATGTGAATACTACGAGTCCTTTTCAAGGAACTCACTCTGTCTTCTCATCAGTTAAGTGAAAGCTGACTTCTCTATTTCTTGGTTTCTTCCAATGGAACCCTTCTTTTCTTCCTACAGACCCCAAAGACTCATTTGGTTTTCTTCTCCCTTGGCCCCATCACTGTTTCTACTTTCTGTGTCTTTTGTGTCTGTATTGGTCAGGATTATTAGTGGCAGACAAGAACCCTCTCTAACTAGTTTAAACACAAAGAGATTAATTCAAAGGTATTAGGTAATCTAATGCTTTTTTTTTTGTTTCAAGATGGAGTATTGCCCTGTCGCCCAGGCTGGAGTACAATGGCACAGTCTTGACTTGCTGCAACCTCTGCCTCCTGGGTTCAAGCAATTCATCTGCCTCAGTCTCCTGAGTAGCTGGGATTACAGGTGTGTGCCACCACACCCGGCTAATTTTTGTTTTTTTTTTTTTGTTTTTTTTTTGAGACGGAGTCTCACTCTGTTACCCAGATTGGAGTGCAGTGGTGTGATCTCCATTCACTGCAAGCTCCGCTGCCTCCCAGGTTCACGCCATTCTCCTGCCTCAGCCTCCCTAGAAGAGCTGGGACTACAGGCGCCCACCACCACGCCAGGCTAATTTTTTCGTATTTTTAGTAGAGACGGGGTTTCACCGTGTTGGCCACGCTGGTCTCGATCTCCTGACCTCAAGTAATCTGCCCACCTCTGCTTCCCAAAGTGCTGGCATTACAGATGTGAGCCACCGTGCCCAGCCTGCTAATGCATTTTTGAGAGGACTAAGGGACCAGCTTTGAACTAGGGAACCACCCTGGTAGGATCTTCTAACAAGAACCTCACTATTGCCACTACATGCCTCTTGGCATCTCTGACCAGGATTCTCTTTATAATCCCAACGCATGGTAGTCACATTGTAGACATCTTACAATTTCCACCAGATGGAGTCTTATTCTAATACACTGGTATACTAATGATTGACATATTAGAATGGAAGGGAGGTATCAAGGTAAGGGACTTCAGAGGCCTGAGAGTGGAGGAAATTGCTGCCTTTAAAATACAAGGAGTTCATGTATTTTACAGATGGAATTGAGGTGCTTCAGGCAAAATTAGGTGTCTTTTTCTAATTAATACAAAGATGCTGTACAGGTTAGCCGTAACCATACCCATGAAACCAGAAATGAAACAATAGAGACTTCACCACACCTGTGTCAGAAAAAATAAACCCCCCCCTAGGGGTGCTTTCAGAAGATGCTGCCTTCGACCCCTCAGCCAGGGTCTCACACTTCTACCTTGAAGTCTCACCCAGTGGGTGTTCTGATGGAGTAGGGTCTCCTGAGGAAGCCTAACTACAAAGGAGTCTAGTACTTATAGGCTTCTGCTGTCCAGCCCCTGCATATGGGAATTCATGGAATGACGTTCTGCAAACCAATCTGCAGTCACAATCTCAGATTTGCAGTGAAGCAAGCACATCATGCCCCTGCTCTCCACTTTTCGCAGCCTCTGAAAAACACCACTCAGCCTCTGATCTTTAAAAGGTTCTGCTGATCCCTGTGGCGTAAATCTGAGAAGCTATGCAGGAGAGAGAAATTCTGGAATCAGCAAAAATGTCCCTTTTTACAATGCATTATGTTTTGCAATTTACTATTGAATGTTGTATTCTATTTACAAAGCTGCTGAAAATCTCAAAAAGTTTTCTCTTGATATATTTCTTTAGTATATTGAAATGCAAATGAGCTCCGCTTCAACTAGGTAATCTGAGCACACACATGAATAATTACCACTCCCACCACCCGATGCCTCATTAAAATGACTGTAAAGGAGGAGAATGCAAAGGAGGTGTCAACAGCTAAGGGTTTCAGAGGCCTGAGAGTGGAGGATGTCCCCACCTTTAAAATACAGGGTGTGCCTGACCCAGGGAAGAAAGTGGGCAGCCCCTCACAGAGTCTGTGTCAAGCGGCCAAGCTGTCCCCAAATAGCAGCTGCTGGGTCCGCTGACTTGCCCCACTTTCCCAAATAGATGTCATTTACTACTCAGAACACAGCAGACAGCATGACCCCAATGTTCCCATCAGTTCTGCTTGCCCTCAAGCCTCATGGGGGCAATACCAGTGCTGGTCAGGTGAATACTGCCCCTGAGGAACACTGAGTTCATGAAACCCCCAGTTTTCCAAGGGAACCACTAGCACACCTGCCCCAACTTTGCCCCAGAGGAAGACACTATCTTTTTTTTTTTTTTTTTTTTTTTTGAGACATAGTCTTGCTCTGTTGCCTAGGCTGGAGTGCAGTGGTGAAATCTCGGCTCACTTTGCAAGCTCTGCCTCCTGGGTTCACGCCATTCTCCTGCCTCAGCCTCCAGTAGCTGGTACTGTAGTCACCCGCCACCACGCCCGGCTAATTTTTGTATTTTTAGTAGAGATGGGGTTTCACCATATTGGCCAGGCTGGTCTCGAACTCCTGACCTCAGGTGATCCACCTGCCTCTGCCTCCCAAAGTGTTGGGATTATAGGTGTGAGCCACCGTGACTGGCTGACACTGTCTTTATCACAGTGATATGGCTCTGAATAGTGGAGGAACACCAGAATTCTTGGTCCTCATGTCGGTTTAGATAAAAGTACATGGACACAGGTGGAGTGGTTTTAAGGAGTGGAGAGTTTAATAGGCAAGAAGGAAAGGAGACGACAGAAGGAAGAAGCTCCCTGTACAGAGACAAAGGGAGAGGGGCTCCAAAGCCAAAAGAGGAGGTCTCCACCTGCCAGGGATACCAGCCAGGTATATAAGCAAAGGCTAGAGGAGGCGGTGTTTGATTTGCATAGGGCTCAGGGGATTGGTTTGACTAGGCACGTCATTCACGTCGCCCGAGAAAAAGCTGGCCTTCCCACCCCAGCCTTTTAATATGCAAATATAGGGCACCAAGATGTTCTACACACGCGGGGATATGTTGGGGCAGCCACGTTGCCAGGAACCTGTGGAGAAAGGGCAAGAAGGCCGAAGGAATCTCCATGTTTGGGTGGACCCAGTTTCTAATGGCTTGCATTGCATATCAAAGGTAGCTGGCCTGGCTCTAACAGCCAGGGCTTTACAAGAAACTTTTCCGGAGACGCTTTAAAAAGTGAAAACTTCCCAAGGACCCCTTTTCCTACAACAACAGAGGTCAGGAAACAAAACTGTCCTCTGACCCAGAGGGAGACACGTCTCTGGCTTCCAAAGATGTCTGCTAAACAAACAATCTTTAAGGCCATTATCTGGCCGAAAGTTGCCATAAAACGTGTCAAATACCAAGAGAAAGGCCTCCCAACATTCTGTAGGTAGGAGAGGCAGATGGTGAAGTGAAGTGGAAAAAAAAGAGTTCAATGAAACATCTGTGGGCCAGGCACAGTGGCTCACGCCTGTAATCCCAACACTTTGGGAGGCCAAGGCAAGTAGATCACTTGAGGTCAGGAGTTGGAGACCAGCCTGACCAATGAGGTGAAATCTCGTCTCTGCTAAGAAAATACAAAAATTAGCTGGGCACTGTGGCAGGTGCCTGTAATCCCAGCTACTCAGGAGGCTGAGGCAGGAGAATTGCTTGAACCCTGGAGGTTGCAATGAGCCGAGATCGTGCCACTGCCCTCCAACTGAGTGACAGAGCGAGACTCTGTCTCAAAAAAAAAAAAAGAGAGAGAGAGAGAAAGGAAAAGAAAGGTCTGTGTAAGAGGGAAAATGTCTAGATAGCCACTGCTCCGGTCCTAGGTGGGTGGATAGGGAAGTCATAAGCTGGTACCTCTCCACCCTCTCAAACTCCAAGACCAATGTAGGGGGATTCCACCCCATGAATTTCAGGTTACAGCTTCCTTTTCTGGGGCTTATTGAAGTCACAGGGTGTTATGAAGTGTGGGTTAACCTTACAGGAAAAGTAATATAGGGGCTGAGCAAAGGTTTGGAGATGGATAGGAGTCACTAGATTGCACTGACATTGAAGGAGATGCTGGCCATTATTAAAGAGATGGTTCTCAAGGGATGTCAGTGGGAAGCAGAGCCAGCCGAGCCCCTGGGGACAGGTAAGGACCCGTAAGGACCACTGATCTGCAGATAACAACTCAGCTCCCACCCAGTTCCTGGGTTCTTGAACAAAACCCTTTAAAGAAAAGTCCCTTATTCCTGTCCAGGTGGTCCCTTCAGGTCAGGCCCTCTCTCAGAGAAACGCCCAAACCTTGATCCCTACTCCCATCCTCCCCTGGAGATGTTCACCTTTTAGAATCCAGCTCTACAGACAAAGCATGGAGGAGTCAACTATGGATACAGAACAGAATGTAAAGCTTATCAGCCTGACGAGGTGAAAGTGAAACGACAGATGTCAGAAATTGGGAAGTAAAAGATGGACAGAAGTGTTTAATGGAAAGGTAAGCTTTCTTTCTGTTTCAATAGAGGGAGAAGAAGATACTCCTTGAAATCACTAGAACAGGAGAGATTCCAGTCCATTACTTACTGTTAGAAACCAGTAGAGGAACTAAAAATAATGATACAGCTCTACTGGGGCAGGAGTGTGAACAAGTTAAATCCTTATCTTTCACAACAGGAAGTCAAGAGATAATGTCTAAAGATGATAAACCAGGAAACAGCAAGCAGTGTGTGTATTTAGACACACAGGTAATGACTAAAAACTGAAACCAAACCTCTGGGTGGCAGACTGGGCACAGGGATAGGTGGATGCCTCTGTAGAATTTAATTTTGTGTGTGTGTGTCTCTCCACCTTTTCTATTGGGTTCCATGAATAAAAGGTTCTTTTTGTTGTTGTTGTTTGTTTTGTTATTGTTGTTTGTTTGTTTGTTTGAGATGGAGTATCACTCTGTTGCCCTGGCTGGTGTGCACTGGTGCAATCTCGGCTCACTGCAACATCTGTCCCCCGGGTTCAAGAGATTCTCATGCCTCAGCCACCCCAGTAGCTAGGATCACAGGTGCATGACACCACACCCAGCTAATTTTTGTATTTTTAGTAGGGATGAGGTTTTGCCATGTTGGCCAGGCTGGTTTGAACCCCTGACCTCAAGTGATCCACCCGCTTTGGCTCCCCAAAGTGCTGGGATTACAGGTGTGAGCCACCGCACCCAGCCTGTTTGTTTTTGAGACGGGGTCTCATCATGTCACCCAGGTGGGAATACAGAGGTGCAATCACAGCTCACTGCAGCCTCAAACTCCTGGGCTCATGCACTCTTCCCATGTCAGCCTCCCAATTAGCTGGGACTGCAGGCACACGCTCCGCCATACCCAGCTAGCTTTTTTTTTTTTTCTGTAGAGATTGGGGGCAGGTGGCAGTCTCGCTTTGTTGCCCAGGGTGGTCTCCAACTCCTAGCCTCAAGGAATCCTCCTGTCTCCCAGAGTGCTGGATTACAGGCATGGGACCACCATGCCCGGCCAATAAAAAGCTTCTCAAGCTTCTTTTCTTCTCTTTATTCCTGGAAAAACCCATCAATCTAGTCCCTTCTTCCCCCAAAAGCACTAATTTTAAGGGTGTTCACCAAAATTAGGGACGTTCAGCGTACCAAACTGTGTAGGGAAAAACTCTCCTGAAACCATGTTTTTCCTCTACTTTCACACAACAATCATCAACACAGAAGATTTCTGTGACCAAATGTGTGGGGGTTTTTCCCCCACACACCAAGGAACGGACACCAGGGAGGGTCCTCTAATTCAGTTCCAACTGTATCTGCCCAGAGATGGTGTCAGATCCCACAAGTTGAGGACTCAGTCCCTAAGACTGCCCCCCCTGAACCCCCCCACACACACCAGTTGCAAGGTCGGCCCTCCAGAACCTCTTACTGAGGGTTCAATAAATTTGCTGGAGTGACTTACAGAACTCAGAGAAACACATTTACTGGTTTATTATAAAGGATATAGTAAAGGATACAGGAGAAGAGATGCATAGGGCGAGGTGTGGGGCAAGTGGCACAGAGTTTCCATGCCCTCCCTGGGCGCCACCCTCCAGGAACCTCCAGGAGCTCAGATACCCAGAAACTCACTGATCCATGTCCTCTTGGGTTTTTATGGAAGCTTCATGACATCAACATTCCTTCCCCCATGGTATAGGGTGGGAGCCCTCTCATGGGAGAGTCTTAAGATCCACCTCCTGATCAGGCCGGGTGCGGTGGCTCACGTCTGTAATCCCAGTACTTTTTGAGGCAGAGGTGGGCAGATCACTTGAGGTCAGGAGTTCGAGACCAACGTGGCCAACATGATGAAACCCCCATCTCTACTAAACATACAAAAATTAGCCGGGGCATGATGGTGCATGCCTGTAATCCCAGCTACTTGGGAGGCTGAGGCAGGAGAATCACTTGAACCCAAGAAGCAGAGGTTGTAGTGAGCTGAGATTGCACCACTGCACTCCAGAAAGGGTGACAGAGTGAGACCTTGTCTCAAAAATAATAACAATAATGATGAGGGGGGAAGGGGTTAAATATCTGAAACAGTCTGACAGTGCCTGATACATGGGGGAAATTCATTAAATATTGATCCAGCACATGAAAGAGGAACAATGTTCTATTCAAGCTGGAAGTCCTTGATACCCTTGTTTCTCTTATTCAATTCACCACCTACTCCTATTGATTGTACACTTTTCCTCTCTCTTGAATCAGCCCTTTTCTATCTCCAAGGCTTCTTCCCCGTTCCAGTTGCCATTATGTCTCACTTGGACCATGCACTAGCCCATGGCCAGAATTTCTGTGGGCCTGACCTAAACAGCTTCCTCAACCCCTAGACTAAGGCGGAACAAAACTCAGGAGACAAAAAAAGGAGAGCCGGGGACCTACAGAACAGCATACGAGTTCATTTTTTTTTTTTTTTCCTTTTTGAGACGGAGTCTCGCTCTGTCGCCCAGGCTGGAGTGCAGTGGCCGGATCTCAGCTCACTGCAAGCTCCGCCTCCCAGGTTTACGCCATTCTCCTGCCTCAGCCTCCCGAGTAGCTGGGACTACAGGCGCCCGCCACCTCGCCCAGCTAGTTTTTTGTATTTTTTTTTAGTAGAGACGGGGTTTCACCGTGTTAGCCAGGATGGTCTCGATCTCCTGACCTCGTGATCCGTCCGTCTCGGCCTCCCAAAGTGCTGGGATTACAGGTTTGAGCCACCGCGCCCGGCCGAGTTCATTACAACTAACAAATTTAAAACAACAAAACAACAACAACAAAAAACCCTGTCTTCCACACTAACCATATTGCATGACTTCATCTAGCATGAAGTTAATCCAGGAAAGGGGCTGTTTCATGTCAAAAACAGGAAGACGGGCTCTGAGGCACTTTCGAGAGAGCTCTAATCTTCCTGGATTTTCAGTGTCAGAAATCAGAGGCAGGAAAAAATCTGTGAAAGAAAGCTGAGGGGAGAAGCATAAGATCCAAGATGGAAACTTTGAGCTCGGACTAACAGATCTTCCAAAGAACTCTACAATTTACAAGATATTATCAATTCTCCCGAGTAGGAGCCCAGTAGGTTTCATGGGTGTGTGACCTGCACATTTGCACGTTCCTGTACAGAGAAGGGCACTGCACTTAGTTAACACTTTACAGTCAATATCTTGAAATTCTTAATAATTTTTGAATAAGGTCCCAAACCTTTTTATTTTGCACTGAGCCCTGAAAATTATGTAGCTAGTCCCGGCAAAGAACTTACTGTGTGGAACCTGGAAAACAGAAGTTCTAGGTAGTTATTTAGTGTTTTCATTTTATGTAAAGTTAATTTCTTTTTTGAAGGAGAGGCTTTCTTCCCCTTCCTCAAATCACATTGATTTTCTTTCTTTTTTCTTTCTTTTTTATCTTTGAGACGGAGTCTCGCTCTGTAGCCCAGGCTGGAGTGCAGTGGGGTGATCTTGACACACTACATCCTCAGCCTCCCAGGCCCCAGTTCAAGCAATTCTCTGGCCTCAGCCTCCCGAATAGCTGGGATTACAGGACTGCACCACCATGCCCAGCTAATTTTTGTATTTTTAGTGGAGACGGGGTTTCACCATGTTGGCCAGGCTAGTCTGGAACTCCTGACCTCGTGATCCTCCCGCCTTGGCCTCCCAAAGTGCTGGGATTACAGGTGTGAGCCACCGAGCCTGGCCTAATCACATTAATTTCACACTGGAGAATAAATTAGAGGAAAGCCGGCATGGATGAGTGCCCTGCCCAGATCCCCCGGACACTTGTGGCTACACTCTGAAGGCGGTTCACCTCCGACACCCACAAATTCTCTCAGACTCTTATCTGGCCACAGGAAGCTGCTTGGCCTGCAGCTGGAGCAATCCTGAAGTGCTGGAGAGTGAATGCCTGTAGAAGCAACCTTTGGCCAACAGAGAGTTGGTGGTTATGGATCTCAAAGTCCTCGACCCTCAGGAAGGATGATGTTCGGGATCATTCTGAGGCATGCCCTGCCCAATTCCCAGTGCTCTCCCCAGGAGTGAGCGCCAGCTGCCCGTGGGAGAAAGGTGCTTGCTCACCCATGTGCACACTTCACTGGCTTCCCTTACCTCCCCATCTTATTCTCCATTCCCTATGGAGAATAAGTTTCCCGCAATTATCTCCTGAATCAACGATTTATACTTGCACTCAAATCCTCATATCAGGACACTTCAGCGGGAACCTGAATAAAGACAAGTCATTTCATCAAAGTCGAGGGCAGGGTCAAAGAGTGACGTGAATGACAAGCTGTATACACCTCAGGACTACTTTCTCTTCAGCTGGCATCTGAGCTGGCAAACAGAGTGCCAAAGATACACACGAGGATTCAAGTAGGTGAGGGGATATATCCTTAGCTCCTCTCTGAGGTGTAGCCATAGAGGTGGGAACGTGCAGGGCAGTTGGGAGCTATGGATTCACTGCCTCTCATACCACTCAGTGAGGGAGAGGCCTCATCAATGCTCAGGGATCTATCTCCTACCACGTATGGAAATTTTTTTTTTTTTTTCTTTTGAGACAGTCTCACTCTGTCACCCTGGCTGGAATGTAGTGGCATGATCTCAGCTCACTGCAACATCCACCTCCTGGGTTCAAGAGATTCTCATGCCTCAGCCTCCTGAGTAGCTGTGATTACAGGTGTGCACCACCACGCCTGGCTAATTTTTTTTTTTTTTTTTTTGAGATGGGAGTCTCACTCTGTCACCCAGGCTGGAGTGCAGTGGCACGAGCCCAGTTCACTGTAACCTCTACCTCCTGGGTTCAAGCGATTCTCCTGCCTCAGCCTGCTGAGTAGCTGGGACTACAGGCATGTGCCACCATGCCCAGCTAATTTTTTTGTATTTTTAGTAGAGACAGAGTTTCACCATATTGGCCAGGCTGGTCTTGAACTCCTTACTTTGTGATCCGCCCGCCTCGGCCTCCCAAAGTGCTGGGATTACAGGCGTGAGCCACTGCGCCCAGCCAATTTTTGTATTTTTAGTAGAGACAGGGTTTCACCATGTTGGCCAGGATGATCTCGAACTCCTGGCCTCAGGCAATCCACGCGCCTCGGCCTCCCAAAGTGCTAAGATTACAGGCATGAGCCACCGCGCCCAGCCAGGTATGGAAATTCTTGCTGTGCTATCATTACATTACGTTCTGCAAGTGACAGAAAATCAAGCACGTGGCTTAAACAGGTAGGAAGTAAATTTGCCTTTCACATAGCAGATTGGTGATCGAGGCTTGCTGTAGCACTCCGAGTTTTGCTTTACTATGTATGACCTCCATTCCCAAAGTCTCCTCATTCTCCAAAATGACTGCCCATAGTCCAGTCATCTCATCCATGCTCCAGACAGCAGGAAGAAGAAAATAAGGAAGGAAAGCCCAGCCTTGGCCTTTAAGGTCCCATAATAGATGTTATATATATATTCTCCGCTGCCTATATGCCAGTGACCAGACTCTAGACTGGTGACTCTACCAAGCGGCAAAGAAGTATGGGAATTGTATTCATTATTCTGGATGTCTGCCCAGCTAAAAATTGAGTGTTCTAAGCCAGGCACAGTGGTGCATACCTATAGTCCAAGCTACTTGGAAGGCTGAGGCAGGAGGATCCCTTGAGCCCAGAAGTTCGAGCCCAGCCTGGGCAACATAGCAAAATCCTGTCTCTAAAAAAGTAATAATAATATCTAGAGAAGAAGAGAACAGACACTGGGGGCAACTAGCAGACTCCACCACCCCATCCTCAAATAATTTCTTATGACTTAGGATGGCCCAGGAAGAACAGTATAATTCCTGCTTGTCCCAGAAAGGTGCTGATATGCCCACAAAAGTGACTGGCTCTCATGGAGCCCTGTAAACTGAAATGTGGTAGGCAGACAACTGCAAACAGATGATGTCTCAAGACATGCCAACCTGAATAGATAATGAACCAGGTCCAGGAATCATCTACTGCCATGGCATATGTGAGTCCTCCTACCACCTCCGTAGGTGGAACCCAGGGAAAGAAAGGGATACCAAATTGACTCAGAACATGCTTGCACTCCCTTAGTGAAATGAGGATTATGGTGGCCATCAGGGCTGTTCACAAATGTTCTGACTCTTCTCTTTCGGGGCAGATGGTAGGATTTGCATTTCTCTGCCCCCCTGAGGTTAGATGTGGCCATGTGATATACTTTAGTCAATGACCCATGAGCAGAAGTGAGATGTGTCCTGTCCAGGTTGAAGATTAAGAGCCTGTGAAAGTTAATTTTATGTGTCAACTTGGCAAGGCCATGGTACCTAGTTTTTGGTCAAACATCAGTCTGGATGTTGCTGTGAAGGTATTTTGTCCTTGTTCTATTTCTTTTGCTTTATTTCCTATTTATTACCTTTGCCTCCCCAAATCAATGCTGTCAAGGCATTTGGATGCCTTCCTTAATATTTAAATCTGTAGATGTGAACTTTGAGTAAAGTAGACTACTCCCCATAATGTGGGTGAGTCTCATCCAGTCAGTTAAACACATTAAGAGAAAAAGACTGAGGCATCCTGGGGAAGAAATTCAGCCCCCAGACTGTCTTTGGACTATGGCCACATCAACTCTTCCCTCGGTCTCCAGCCCGTCATCTTGCCCTGAAGATTTTAGACTTGCCAGCCCTGACATTGGCGTGAGCCAATGAAGTCTCTCCCTCTGTCTCACTGTCTCTCTCCCTTTGTGTCTCTCTTTCTCTCTCTTCATGTCTCTCTGTCTCTGCCACTCTCTCTCTCATCATGTTCATTTTTTTTTTTTGAGACAGGATCTTACTATATTGCCCAGGTTGGAGATATGTATATGTAGATAGATAGATAGATAGATAGAGAGAGAGATAGAGAGACAGAGAGAGACATGAAGAGAAATATAGATAGAGACACAAAGTGAGCATGCGTACAATTCCAGTAAACACACTGCGCATGCGGACAGCCCACCCCAAAGGAAGAATCGGGGGAGAAGTAACGCAAGACCACAGAAGTATGCCAACATATAAAACCCCAAGTCAAAAGGTCAAACCACACATTTGATCCCTCAAGTCCCCTGCTTGACTCTCTTTGAAGTGTACTTTCCTTCCTTTCATTCCTGCTCTAAAGCTTTTTAACAAACTCACTCCTGCTCTAACACTTGCCTCGGTCTCTCCTTCTGCCTTATGCCCCTTGGTCAAATTCTTTCTTCTGGGGAGGCAAGAATTGAGGTTGCTGCAGACCCCCACATTCACCACGGTTAATAGGCTGAAGTGTTCCTCCTGCCTTGGCTTCCCAAAGTGCTGGGATTACAGGCATGAGCCACGACACCCAGCCTAGAATTAATATTCTGTTCCCATTCTTCTACCCCTTAAGCTTCCCCAGGCTCTAAAATTACCTCTTTTTCTCAATTCAACAACAATGCTTCATTTGCTTCTTAGGGTAAGAGATCACAACTATCTAATGAGAGGTAATAAGCAAATCTTCTCCAAGGTCTGAACAAGAGCTCCATTTTCCCAAGGGGACTTGCACTTAAAAAGAAGATTTTAAAACAAAACAAAAATCCCACACAAATCAAGCTGTATTTGGTGAAACTCTAGGAAGTGCAATTAAGGAGTTTTCCTGCATTATGGAAAGTAATTTTTCAGAGGTGCTCTGCAGATAGAATCAACACTGTTGGACATTGTACTTGGGGTTGCCGGGTGTTTCTAAGTGGCAGAGAACAGGGAATCCTCACATTCTCTTCTGGAGTTCCCATTTCTCCATCCAGATGGCTCCCAGTGGTGCTGAGTCCAGCTTCTGTAGCTCCCAGTGAGGCTGAGTCCAGCTTCTGTAGCTTCACAGCCTCTCCTGTTCATCCTCAGGCCCAGCTACTGGCTGCTTTGTTTTCCACAGGGCAGCTTCCTGGGATATGTGACCTTTGTCTCAGGGTAAGGTCCTGAATCCTGGTGCAGAAATATTATCCCTGGGTGTCACATCTCCCCTCTTGCCTCACCCCAGGAGGCTTACCTCTAATCTCAAATGTAATGTATAGCCATAAGAAGTCAACTAGGGGACCAGGTGTGATGGCTCATGTCTGTAATCCTCGCAGTTTGGGAGGCCAAGGCAGGTGGCTCACTTGAGGCCAGGAGTTTGAGACCAGCCTGGGCAACAAAGTGAAACCCCGTCTCTACTAAAAATACAAAAATTAGCCAGGCATGGTGGTGCCCACCTGTAATCCCAGGTACTGGTAGGCTGAGGTGGGAGGATCACTTGAGCTCAGGAGGTAGAAGTTAGCTGAGCTGGGATCATGCCACTGTACTCCAGCCTGGGCAACAGAGTGAGACCCTGCCTCAAAAAAGAATAAAGAAATCAACTAGGGAACTTATTAAAAATGCAGATTCATGAGTCCAGATTCTGATTCCTTAGGTTGGGTTGCAGGCCGGAAAGCTGCATTTTTACAAGCAGCTCAGATGCAGGCAGGAGGCAGACTTTACTTGGAGAAATAGTGCAAAGGGAGATGGGGTGAGCTATTAACATCGCCCACTCTCTTAAATCTCTGTGCTTTTCTAGTAAGCTCTGACTCTGTTATTGATGCAGCTGGGCCATCTGCTCATAACCTCAAAATGAAACAAATGAAACCAACAAACAAAAGATGGAATGTTGCTTCTAGGAATTTCTGTACCATTTTTCTCTTTTCTTTCTGTTTACAAAGGGATGGGCCTTTTTGTGATGCAGTCTTTAGTGACAAAACTGAGGATAAATGATACCCTCCTCTCCCACTCAGTTTTTGCCATATTTGCAGAAGGCTGATGACATGGCCTAAAAGTAAACACATAAGAAATTCTTTGAGCAGCCGGCTCAAAGAATTCTCAAATGAAAGCTAGGACAATCAAGAGTTAAATGCAATTATTAACGCAGTGACTGTTATAAACTTGCGTTAGAACCAGCAGCCGTAGGGCAGAATCAATAGTCAAAATGACATAATCCATTTGGCCAATTGAAGGTTTCATTTCTATGGCCTCTGGGAAGAGGCACCGAGCCCCCCACACCTGGAAGTAATTATTCCAGCCTGGCCTCCCGCCCAGGACCAAGTCAGGTCTCTGACGGAAATCCAGGCGCCCTCTCGTGGTGGAGGTAAAGGACGATAGAAAGTTGAGAGTTTTTACATTCTTGTGTTTCACCCCTCTTCCATCTGATACCCAGACAGAGCTTTTTTAAGGATCTGCAGGTGCAGAGTCCTCCTCGAAGCTGCAGCAGGACTGCGCGACAGGTAATAGTGTCCTCGCTCTGGTGGCATCCCCAGATTTAGTCTATGCACGTCAAACATCAGTTGGGTGTTTTGATACTTCACAAATAAAGACATTGAGCAGCTGTGTTTAAAAGCACAGTTCTTTCTGGCCCAGTTCTATACATTAAACCCAGCCAACCCACCGGTGCATGTCACAGAAAGCAGTCAATAAAAATCAAGCCCCGGTCGGGCCCGGTGGCTCACGCCTGTAAACCTAGCACTTTGGGAGGCCGAGGCAGGCGGATTGCCTGAGCTCAGGAGTTCAAGACCAGCCTGGGCAAAATGGTGAAACCCCGTCTCTACTGAAATACAAAAAAAAAAAAGGCCGGGCGCGGTGGCTCACGCCTGTAATCCCAGCACTTTAGGAGGCCGGGGGGCGGGGCGGATCACAAGGTCAGGAGATTGAGACCATCTGGGCTAACACAGTGAAACTCCGTCTCTACTAAAAATACAAAAAATTAGCCGCGCGTGGTGGCGGGCGCCTGTAGTCCCAGCTACTCGGGAGGCTGAGGCACGAGAATGGCGTGAACCCGGGAGGCAGAGCTTTCAGTGAGCCGAGATCCCGCCACTACACTCCAGCCTGGGCGACAGAGCAAGACTCCGTCTCAAAATAAAAAACAAAAAATAAAAAATAAATCAAGCCCCATGTTCAGCCTGGGTCCTCTGGCTCCATCAGCACCCACACTTCAATCCCAATCCTGCCTGCCCAACTTCTCCAACCCTATGCGGAGTCTGCTTTTCCAGCTCAACACTCAGCCCTCATTATGGATCTCAGAATCTGCTCCCAGGGGCGGAGCTTGCATTCACCCTGCGGCCCTGGGTTCCACCTGGCTGGCATATCCACCCCTCCTCTCTCACAATCCCAATCAGGGAAAATCTCACAATTCATAACCTGAAAATAATAGAAAAAGACCTCCGCATCTTCAAAAAGGGCCGTCCATTAGTCAGACACTCTACTCACACACATGATTTTTTCATTTTTAACAGTAAATTACACAGACATATTCTACTGTTTTAAAAATTCAAATCCAACCTACAGAAGCCATTGTTATTCCTGAACTTTTTATATGTTTTCACATACATAAATGCACTAGAGAGGTATTGAGTTTTATTGTTTGTGGAGTTTTTTTTTTTTTAGCATAAATAGGATCATATTATATCTGTCTTCTTTTTCTTTCACAGGTTGATTTTTTTTCTTTACATATATATGTATTTTCTTTTTTTTTTTTTTTTTTTTGAGACAGGATCATGCTCTGTCATTCAGGCTAAAGTGCTGAGGCATGATCATGGCTCACTGAAGACTGGTCCTTCTGGGCTCAAGCAATCCTCCTGCCTCAGCCTCCTAAACTGCTGCAATTACAGGCAGGAGCCACCATGCCCAGCTTACAGCTTGATTTTTTAAATTAACAATAAGATATGTTTTATCAGTAAACCTTTCCCTGTACATTTCTCTGAAGCCATTGAGTTCTTTTTTTTTTTTTTTTTTTTTTTTTTTTTTGAGATGGAGTCTCACTCTGTTGCCAAGGCTGGAGTGCAGGGGCAGGATCTCAGCTCATTGAAACCTCTGCCTCCCGGGTTCAAGCAATTCTCCTGCCTTAGCCTCTCGAGTAGGTGGGATCACAGGCACATGCCACCATGCCCGGCTGATTTTTTTGGTAATTTTAGTAGAGATGAAGTTTCACCATGTTGGCCAGGCTGGTCTTGAACTCCTAACCTCAAGTGATCCACCCACCTTGGCCTACCAAAATGCTGGGATTATAGGAATGAGCCGCCACGCCTGGCCTACTTATTTCTTTTTAACTGTTGCATACTACTCTATAGTGCCTAGAAAGCCAAAATAATACTTTTTTCCTCCTTTCCTAAGTCTGGAATCAATGGAGGAATAAGAAAATGGAGGCAGACAGATATAAATCAAAAGCCGACAGAAATCAAAATGTCAGTGTTGTTAACAAGCTGATGGGAAAACATAGTTTAAGGGTACATCTAGAAGGACTTGCCAATATTTTACCCCTGAACAAATACAGACTTACCTGCTGGGCCACACGCATCCCTGGACATCCAACATGTATGTGAAGCAGGCTTCAGAGCTTGCCACAGAGCAGGGCAAAGGCCAGAATGACCTCCAAGCAAACACCGTGGAAGATGGCAGGGAAAGAACCGAGCAAAGGTGCCCAGGCCCTTGTACTTAAGTTACCAATCAAGCAAACTAGTCCTCCTCTCAAAGAGATGAGTGAGTGGATAAGGGGTTGGAGAGAGAACAGGAGTGTTACTCTAGAATCTAACTGAGGCCAGGGAAATGGAGATTCCCCTAAACATTTTTCAGATTTTTAGTCTTGCAACCCTTTCAGCTCAAAATCTGCCGGAGCACAGCTAACTCCCGCTTCCTCCTGGGAGAAGAGATCAGGCAGGTATCAGTACATTCCTGGCTTCTACATTCATGAATCCATTCCCTCAATACCAGCCACTGCTCTTTTGTAGAGCTGTCTCACAGACGGTTTATATTTTGGCCTCAGCAGACTTTAATATGGGTTAGAGCAGCCCATTAACTTCTAGACCATGATATTACCTAAGCCAAAAATGTGCTACAAATTCTGTTTCCCATCAAAAACACGCCTAGTCATATTGTCCACTGTAACTCACTAAAGGTTATACAATTAAATAAAATGACCGCAAAAAGCTATTCCTTTCAAAAATGCAATATCTAACACAATGTATGTAGTCCATATATGAAAAACTCACACCTGGCATCATATTTAATAGTGAAAGACTGAAAACTTTTCGTCTAAGATCAGGAACAAGACAAGGATGCATGTTTTCACCACTTCTGTTCAGTAGAGTACTGGAAGTTCTACCGGACCAATTAGGCAGGAAAAAGAAATAAAAGGCATCCAAACTGGAAAGGATCAAGGCATCTGTTCACAGATGATATCATCTTAGAAAATGATAAACACTCCACAAAAAAACAGAACTAATAAACAACATTGCAGGATACAAAATCGACATACAAAAATCAGTTGCAATCCCATACATTAACAATAAACAATCCAAAAAAATAAATTAAAATAATTTCACTCACAATGGCATCACAAAGAATAAAATACTTAGGAAAAAACTTAACCAAAGAGATGAAGCACTTGTATATTGAAAACTACAGCTGGGTATGGTGGCTCACGCCTGTAAGCCACCACTGAGCAGAGTTGGTGCCACTGCACTCCAGCCAGACCTTGTCTCAAAAAAACAAAACAAGGCTGGGCGCAGTGGCTCACGCCTGTAATCCCAATACTTTGGAAGGCCGAAGCGGGTGGATCACCTGAGGTCAGGAGTTCCAGACCAGCCTGACCAACATAGAGAAACCCCATCTCTACTAAAAAATACAAAATTAGCCAGGTGTGGTGGCACATGCCTGAAATCCCAGCTACTCAGGAGGCTGAGGCAGAGGAATCGCTTGAACGTGGGAGGAGGAGGTCGCGGTGAGCTGAGATCGCACCATTGCACTCCAGGCTGGGCAACGAGAGCGAAAATCCATTTAAAAAAAAAAAAACTACAAAACATTGCTGAAAGATTTAGATTTAGACATAAGTTAAGTAGGAAGACATTTCATGGATTGGAAGACTTAATATTGTTAAAATGTCAATATACCCAAAATGATCTATAGACTCAATGCAATCCTTATCAAAAACCCAATACTGGCTAGGCGCCGTGGCTCAAACCTGTAATCTCAGCACTTTGGGAGGCCGAGACGGGCGGATTACGAGGTCAGGAGATCGAGACCATCCTGGCTAACACGGTGAAACCCTGTCTCTACTAAAAAAATACAAAAAACTAGCCGGGCAAGGTGGCGGGTGCCTGTAGTCCCAGCTACTTGGGAGGCTGAGGCAGGAGAATGGCGTGAACCCTGGAGGCGGAGCTTGCAGTGAGCAGAGATCGCGCCACTGCACTCCAGTCGGGGTGACAGAGCGAGACTCCGTCTCAAAAAAAAAAGCCCAATACTGTTGGTTTGTTTGTTTGTTTGTTTTTCAGGAAAAGAAAAATCCATCCTAAAATCCCTGTGGACTCTCAGAAAAACCCTGAATGGCCAAAACAATCTCAAAATAGAAGAATGAAGTTGGAGGTCTCGAACTTTCTGATTTTAAACAATAGTAATCGTGCTACAGTAATCAAGACAGTGTGGTACTGGCATAAAGAGAGACAGATAGACCAACGGAATAGAATAGAGAGCACAGATATAAACTGTAAGCCCTCACCGGGTGCAGTGGCTCACACCTGTAATCCCAGCACTTTGGGAGGCCTAGGTGGGCAGATCACTTGAGGTCAGGAGTTCAAGACCAGCCTGGCCAACATGATGAAACCTTGCCTCTACTAAAAATACAAAAATTAGCTGGGTATGGTGGCATGTGCTGGTAGTCTTAGCTACTGAGGAGGCTGAGCAGGGAGAATAACTTGAACCTGGGAAACAGAGGTTGCAATGAGCTGAAATCACACCACTTCACTCCAGCATGGGTGACTGAGTGAGACCCTGTCTCAAAAAAAAAAAAAAGAATTAAAATAAACTGTAAGCCCTTACATACATTAATATAATCAAATGGTTTACAACAAGGATGCGAAGACCATTCAATGGGAAAGGGACAGTCTTCTCAACAAATGGTGCTGGAAAACTGGATATCTATATGCAAAAGATTGAAGGTGGAGCCTTACCTAACACCATACACAAAAATTAACTCAAAATGGACCAAAGCTCTAAATGTAACGGATAAAACTATACAACTCTTAGTAGAAAACACAGGGGGAAAGCTTCAGGACATTGAATTTGGCAATGATTTCTTGGATATGACATCAAAAGCACAGGGGCTGGGCAGGGTGTAATCCCAGCACGCTGGTGTGCTAAGACGGGCAGATCACCTAAAGTCAGGAGTTTGAGACCAGCCTGGCCAACATGGTGAAACCCCATCTCCACTAAAAATACAAAAATTATCTGGGCATGGTGGCATGTGTCCTGTAGTCCTAGCTACTCTGGAGGCTGAGATGGGAGGATCGCTTAAACGTGGGAGGTGGAGGTTGCAGTGAGTTGAGATCGCACCATTGCACTCCAGCCTGGGCAACAAAAGCAAAACTCTTTCTCAAAAAAAAAAAAAGCGCAGGTAATAAAAGGAAAAATTGACAAAAGAGAGTATATCAAACTTAAAACTTCTGTACACCAAGGATCCCAATTAATAGAGTGAAAAGGTAATATATGGCATGGGAGAAAACATTTGTAAATCATCTATCTGATAAGAAATTAATATCTACAATATATAAGGAACTCCTACAACTCAATAGCAGAAGAACAAACACCTGATTAAAAAATGGACCAAATCCCAGCACTTTGGGAGGCCAAGGCGGGCAGATCACTAGGTCAAGAGATTGAGACCATCCTGGCTAACACGGTGAAATCCCATCTCTATTAAAAATACAAAAAATTAGCCAGGCTTGGTGGTGTGCACCTGTAGTCCCAGCTACTCGGGAGGCTGAGGCAGGAGAATGGTGTGAACCTGGGAGGCAGAGCTTGCAGTGAGCCGAGATTATACAGGAAAAAAAAAAAAGGACCAAAGGAGGCCAGGTGTGGTGGCTCACACCTATAATCCCAGCACTTTGAGAGGCCAAGGCAAGAGGATCACTTGAGCCTAGGAGTTTGAGATCAGCCTGGGCAACGTGGTGAAATCCCGTCTCTACAAAAAATAAAATATTAGCCAGGTGTGGTAACAGGCACCTATAGGCCCAGCTACATGGGAGGTTGAGGTAGGAGGATTTCTTGAGCCCAGGAGATCAGGAGATCAGGACTGCAGTGAACTATGTTTGTGCCATTGCACTCCAGCTTGGGTAACAGAGCAAAACCCTGTCTCAATTTAAAAAAAAAAAAAAAAATAGACAAAGGACTTTAATAGACCTTTTTCTGAAGAGGATATAAGGTTTGGGCATGGTGGCTCACAACTGTAATCCCAGCACTTTGGGAGGCCGAGCAGGTGGATCACTTGAGGCCAGGAGTTCAAGACCAGCCTGGCCAAAGACCTAGCAAAACCTCATCTCTACTAACAATACAAAAATTAGCTGGGTGTGGTGACACACACCTGTAATCCCAGCTACTCAGAAGGCTGAGGCATGAGAATTGTTTGAACCCAGGAGGCAGAGGCTGCAGTAATCCTGCCACTGAACTCCAGCCTGGGAGATAGAGTGAGACTCTGTCTCCAACAAAAAAAAGAAGAAGATATACAGAAGCCAATAAGGACATGAAAAAAATGCTTAACATCACTCACTAATCTTCAGGGAACTGCAAATCAAAATCATGATGAGATAGCACCTCACACCCATTAGGATGGCTACTTAAAAAACAAACAACAATCAGAATATATATTGACAAGTATGTGGAGAAGTTAGAAACCTTGTGCATTGGTGGTGGGAATGTAAAATGGTGCAGCTAAAATAGAAGAGTCTGGGCTCCTCAAAAAATAAAAAACTGAATTACTGGCCAGGCACGGTGGCTCACACCTATAACCCTAGCACTTTGGGAGGCTGAGGCAGGCGGATTGCCTGAGCGGAGGAGTTCGAGACCAGCCTGGGCAACATGGTGAAATCCTGTCTCTACTAAAATACAATAAAATAAAATAAAATTAGCTAGATGTGGCAGCTTGCATCTGTAGTCCCAGCTACTTAGGAGCCTGAGGCAGGAGAATCGCTTGAACCCGGGAGGTGGAGGTTGCAGTGAGCTGAGATCGCGCCACTACACTCCAGCCTGATGACAGGGTGAGACTCCATCTCAAAAAAAATTAATTAATTAAAAATGGAATTACTGTATGCTCTACCAATTTCACTTCCAGGTATATACTCGAAAGAATTAAAGGCATTGATTCAAACAGAGTTTTCTTTTGTGACAGAGTTTCACTCCCGTCACGAAAACTGGAGGGCAGTGGTATGATCCTGGCTCACTCCAGCCTCAACTCTCTGAACTCAGGTGATCCTCCCACCTCAGCCTCGCGAGTAGCTGGGACTACAGGTGCATGCCACCATATTCAGCTAATTTTTTGTAGTTTTTATAGAGGCGTGTTTTTGCCATGTTCCCCAGGCTGGTCTCTAACTCCTGAGCTCAAGTGATCCACCCACTTTGGCCTCCCAAAGCGCTGGGATTACAGGCCTCAGTCACCATGTCTGGCCTTGTATGCACATGTGTATAGCAACATTATTTGCAATAGCCAAAAGGTGGAAACAACGCTAATGTTCATTGATAGATAATGAATAAACAAAATGAAGTTTATGCATACAATGGAATGCTTTTTTTTTTTGAGATGGAGTGTTGCTGTCACCCAGGCTGGAGTGCAGCGGAGCGATCTTGGCTCACTGAAACCTCCGCCTCTTGGGTTCAAGCAATTCTCGTAGCTCAACCTTCTAAGTAGCTGGGATTACAGGCACACACCACCATGCCTGGCTAATTTTTGTATTTTTAGTAGAAACAGGGTTTCCTCATGTTGGCCAGGCTGGTCTCGAACTCCTGGCCTCAAGTGATCCGAACACCTCAGCCTCCCAAAGTGCTGGGATTACAGGCATGATCCACCACACCCAGCTGTTAGTATTCCTTAATCCAGTCAAGTTGACACCTCAAATTAAGCATCACAATGATACATGTCCTAAATAAATAAATACAAAATAAAATAAAGACTCCAAAGAATAAATAGGATTCACAAGATTGTCATAGTACCAGTCCCTTACCTACCATATTTGGAAACTCAGGCAATCCTAAATGCTACCCCCACACACACACCATGATGGTTCTATATATATATAACTTAATCTAGAAACATATGATTACCAAAGATCAAGACCGTGGCATCTGAAAGAAGGAGACTAGGTAGAGAAATCCTTTTATTTCCAGCCCTACAAGAAAGTTGGTTATTCCATGTCAGCTATCTGGAGATCATAACCTGAAAACAAACTACACTGGGAAGAACTCCCACCAACAGGTGAATTTGAGAACCAGACATGTGATATATCTAGAAGAAAAATGGCTTCTCCTTTGGAGGGTGGCATTTGAGACATTCCTGCCTTGTTGCAAAGTCACTGTTTATTTAGGTCAGGCACAGTAGGCTCACACCTGTAATCTCAGCACTTTGGGAGGCCAAGGTAGGCAGATCACTCGAGGTCAGAGGTTCAAGACCAACCTGGCCAACACGATGAAACCCTGTCTCTATTAAAAATACAAAACTTAGCTGGGCCTGGTGACATGTGCCTGTAGTCCCAGCTACTTGGGAAGCTGAGACAAGAGAAATCGCTTGAACCTGGGAAGTGGAGGTTGCAGTGAGCCGAAATTGTGCCACTGCACTCTAGCCTGGGTGACAGTGTGAGACACTGTCTCGAAAAAAAAAAAAGTCGCTATGTTTATTTGATGTTCTGTTCTTCTCCATTCAGCTGATTTCAAACTCTTTTTTTTTTTTTTTTTGCTTTTTGAAACGGAGTCTCCCTCTGTCGCCCAGGCTGGAGAGCGGTGGTGCGATCTCAGCTCACTGCAGTCTCTGCCTCCTGGGTTGAAGTGATTCTCCTGCCTCAGCCTCCCCGGTATCTGTGATTATAGGCACCCGCCACCACGCCAAGCTAATTATTGTATTTTTAGTAGAGATGGGGTTTCACCACGTTGGTCAGCCTGATCTCGAACTCCTGACCTCAGGTGATCCGCCCGCCTCAGCCTCCCAAGGTGCTGGGATTACAGCTGTGAGCCACCACCCCTGGCCAAACTTCTAAATTTCACTTTCCCCTTGTGTTCCTGGCTACTCAGTTCTCTGCCTAGTGACGTAGCCTCCACACTCTCTCCTAAGCAGACACTTTTAGCCCTGAGCTCCTCTTGCAGTGGAACTGTTTGGGCCTGCGCAAGGCTGAGATTTCACAGAATTGCCCCAAGAAAGCCATTTTCACCACCAATGTTCATTGGAAACCACCCCGGGCCTTTGAAATCTGCCTGTTTCCCCCCCATTTGTTTCAGCTGGAATCACTCCCAGCCGACTGTGAACTGAAGCATCTCTTGTGATCCTGGAGCCCCACGGAGGACATGCATCTCTGCCATCTGTTCTTCCTCAAATTCTAGGCTTTCTTCCATTTTTCACATTTTTCAGTCCCCATATTTGAATTTCAGGTCTTGAATTACTTTCTTCTGCCATGTATTTTTCTGCATAGTGGAATGATGTGCCTTTGGGGCTCCCAATTCTCCCGTGGCTCCCATGTCCCTCTGGGAAGATTTTAGGCAGTTTTGCTAGCTACTTATGTTGATTCACTCTCTTCTCTAACTGGTTCACCAGATCTGAGTGCTTTCACCTCTACCCACTTTTGCTTTCTGGCTCAGATGTTTATTTTTCTAAAATAATCCTCTGCAATTTATTTTGTGGGATCCCAGAGAGAGAGACATCAGTGAGTTCTGGTTTTCCGAAAGTGTCCATTTTCAAACAAACTACAAACAAATAAATTCTAACATGTTCCTGCATCAAGTAATTCCATTCTGGGGGTAGGTATTCTCAATTCAAAATATTTAACAAAGCCTAACATGACTTATTATTGCTCCCTCTGGCTCACCTTCAATGTCTCATCTTCCCTAGGCCTCCTCTAAATTCTGTGTATATTTCAGGCATGTTCCCTCAGGGCCAGACAATACCTGTTTTCCACCTATAGCCAACAATATTCCCCCAATAATGTTCTGGTTATGTGGAGGTTTATTTTTCTGATTTTTTTATTAGTGAAAAATACATATAAAAATTAGTATTTTAACCATTTTTAAGTGTACAGTTCTGTGGCATTAAGTACATTCATATGGTTTTTGGTTTTTGGTTTTTGAGAAAGGGTCTTGCTCTCTCCCCCAGGTTGGAGTGCAGGGCCACAATCACAGCTCATTGCAGCCTGGACCTCCTGAGCCCAAGCAATCCTCTCACCTAAGCCCTCCTGAGTAGCTTGTGCTACAGTCACACCAGCATGCTGGACTAAGTTTTGTATTTCTTTGTAGAAATAGGGTCTCACCATGTTGTCCGGGCTGGTCTCAAACTCCTGGGCTCAAGGAATCTTCCTTCTTGGTCTCCCAAAGTGCTGGGATTAGAGGTATGAGCTATCACGCCCAACCCATTCATATTGTTGTGCAACCATCACCACCATCCATCTTCAAAACTTTTCAATCATCCCAAACAAACTCTGTACACATTAAACGACAACTCCTCATCTCCCCATCCCTCCACTGCAGCCTCTGTCAACCACCATGTTACTCTCTGTCTTTTTTTTTTTTCTTTTTTTCTTGAGGTGGAGTTTTTGCTCTCTTGCCCAGGCTAGAGTGCAGTGGCACGGTCTCGGCTCACTGCAACCTCTGCCTCTTGGGTTCAAGTGATTCTCCCACCTCAGCCTCCCAAGTAGATGGGATTATAGGCACCCACCACCATACCTGGCTAGTTTTTGTATTTTTAGTAGAGACAGGGTTTCACCATGTTGGCCAGGCTGGTCTCAAACTCTTGACCTCAAGGGATATGCTCGCCTCAGCCTCCCAAAGTGCTGGGATTACAGGCGTGAGCCACTGCACCTGGCCTACTCTCTGTCTCTATGACCTTGACTACTCTAGGTACCCCATATAAGTGAAATCATACAGTATCTGTCCTTTTGTGTCTGGCTTAATATATTTAGCATAATGTCTTCAAAGTTCATCTATGTAGTAGCATGTGTCAGAATTTCCTTCCTTTTAAAGGCTTAATAATACTCCATCCTGGCTGGGGGTGGTGGCTCATACCTGTAATCCCAGCATTTTGGGAGGCCAAGGCAGGAGGATTGCTTGAGCCCAGGAGTTCGAGACCAGCCTAAGCAACATAGTGAGACCCTATTTCTAAAAAACCAAAAACAACAACAAAAAAAACACACACGGGCCAGGCACGGTGGCTCAAGCCTGTAATCCCAGCACTTTGGGAGGCCAAGACGGGCGGATCACGAGGTCAGGAGATCGAGACCATCCTGGCTAACACAGTGAAACCCTGTCTCTACTAAAAAAATACAAAAAACTAGCCGGGCGAGGTGGCGGGCGCCTGTAGTCCCAGCTACTTGGGAGGCTGAGGCAGGAGAATGGCGTAAACCCGGGAGGTGGAGCTTGCAGTGAGCTGAAATCCGGCCACTGCACTCCAGCCTGGGCAGCAGAGCGAGACTCCGTCTCAAAAAAAAAACCAAACAAACAAAAAAAAGACACGTGCACACAAATTATCTGGGTGTAGGGGCACAGGCCTATAGTCTTAGCTACTGGGGAGGCTGAGGCAGGAGGGTCACTTGAGCCCAGGAGTTTGAGGCTGCAGTGAGCTATGATTGTCCCAGTGCACTCCACCCTGGGCAACAGAGCCAGACAGACCCTGTCTCTCTAAAAAAAAAGAAAAACAAATACTCCATCCTGATCTTCTAAATCTATCCCAGTGTTCATATGTGATTCCCCAGTTGTTCATTATGGATTCTCCATCTAAAGATTAAAGACCACCATTCTCAGTAGTTTCCAGGAACTGACTCCTTCTGGGGAATCCCTTTAATCTGCTGAGATTGTATCTTTCTAAATCTGATTAGATTTCCCTGAGTCCAGGGTAATCTTCCTGATCTGATAATAACAAGATAATTCCCTTTTCTAATCTCTTCCTTAAAGACTCTTTTTAAAGGACTGATAGCAAAGAACACTCACAAACAGGAAAGGAGAAACTATTGTGTTGCATAAGAGTAGACATAGGTAAATATTCTGAGTCTTTTAGGAAAGATTAAATTACATCCAAGATTCTTTGATTTTTTTTTCCCCCCAAGGCAGAGTCTCTCTCTGTTACCCAGGCTGGAGTGCAGTAGCACAATCTCAGCTCACTACGACCTCCGCCCCCGAGGTTCAAGTGATTCTCCAGCCTCAGCCTCCCGAATAGCTGGGATTATAGGTGCTGGCCACCACACCCAGCTGTTTATCTACTTTTAGTAGAGATCAGGTTTCACCATGTTGGCCAGGCTGGTCTCGAACTCCTGACCTCAGGTGATCCGCCAGCCTTGGCCTCCCAAAGTGCTGGGATTACAGGCATGAGCCACCACACCCAGTTGACCCTTTGATTTTGAAGACAGGTAATAAATTATATATTTTAGAACAATTTTGAAATCAAATTTTTTTTTTTTTTTTTTGTTTTTTTTTGAGACAGAGTTTCACTGTTGTTGCCCAGGCTGGAGTGGAATGGTGCAATCTTGGGTCACTGCAACCTCCGCCTCCTGGGTTCAAGCGATTCTCCTGCCTCAGCCTCCTGAGTAGCTGGGATCACAGGTGTGCACCACCCACCCAGCTACTTTTGTATTTTTAGTGGATACCAGGTTTCACTATGTTGGTCAGGCTGGTCTCAAACTCCTGACCTCAAGTGATCCATCCGCCTCGGCCTCCCAAGTGCTGGGATTACAGGCATGAGCCACTGCACCCAGCCTAATTTTGATTTTTTTAAAGTGGTTAAAATAAAACACTGCTGTGCCACTCGAAGGGGCAAATTTCCATTCAGAGGAAGTATCAGTTATGTGTAATCCTCATTTCCCACAATGTTGGATAAACTAAGTGTTACCCAAATTCTTAGACAAGAAAAGAAGTCACCACAGAACCAAGCTCAAAAATGTAGAGCGAGGAAGATCTAATCTTATCTGCAATTTTAAAAAATAGACACGGGGTCTCACCTGTTGCCCAGGCTGGCCTGGAACTCTTGGGTTCAAGAGATCCTCCTGCCTTGCCCTCCCAGAAGTTCTGGGATTACAGGCATGACCCACCGTGTCAGGCCTTATCTGAAATTTTAAACAAACCCTAAAAAGACAAGTGCCTTCTCTTCTCATGCCAGGCCCGGGTGCTGCATTTCACTGCACAGATGTGTGGCCCTACAGGTTACAAGCTCTCTGTGCTTGAGTTCTCAGCCTTGATGCTTCCTGCCAGGGAGAGATGTTCATCGTCCTGCAATTTGAGCTTCCAAAGGCTCAAATTTAGCCTGAAGGTAAAAATCAAGGAGGCTCAAATTTTAGCCTGGAAGGTACAAATCAAGGAATATGTATCAAAGTAACAGGAACAAAGGAACAATCTTCTGCTTCTTGCCCTTACCATTGAGTTTCTCCCTTCTCATTCAAGATGTCGCCATGGTAACTCACATGTGCCTCCAAACAGCCGTGATGGGCCCGGTTGGAGACTGGATTATTACTCTCAATTTTTCACTCCCTCCCTGTAATAGAATTTAGCATCCACAGCCTTTGCCCCAGACTTTGCAGAGTCCCCCACTAGAGTCCACAGAGCACATTTTCATGACCCACTGATGCTGTTCTTGACTATGTGATTTGTTTGCCAATGGAATTTTGGTTTTTTGGCAAAGTCTCTGTCATCCAGGCTAGAGTACAGTGGAATGATCTCGGCTCACTGCAACCTCTGACTCCTGGGTTCAAGCAATTCTCCTGCCTCAGCATCCCAAGTAGCTGGGATTACAGGCACCCATCACCACCCTCAGCTAATTTTTGTATCTTTTAGTAGAGATGGGTTTTCACCATATTGGCCAGGCTGCTCTTGAACTCGTGACCTCAGGTGATCTGCCCTCAGCCTCCCAAAGTGCTGGGATTACAGGTGTGAGCCGCTGCGCTGGGCCTTGCCAATGGAATATTAAAGGATGTCACCTGAGCAGAGGTTTTCAACGCGTTTGCATGGTTTGGCTTGCCTTCTCAAACCTCTGCTAGCTGCCAAGAGAAGCTGCTGGTCCCAGCATGAGAGCCATGTGGGGCAGACACAATCTGGATCCACAGCCTGAAGCAGAACCACCACAGCCGACCTGAACACCTATAGGTGAGATACATAAATGTGGTGTTGATGTTGTTGTAAGTCGCTGAAACTCAGTGTGTTTTTCAAGTAGAATCATTGCAGTAAAACCTGACTGATCCAACCTCCTTCTTTGGCGGGTCCCCAGTGCTTACCATGCAGCTCCATGTCACTCCAATGGTCACTCCTCACCAGACAGTAACTGTGACTCTTACTGCCCAAGTTTCCACCCTCCTTGCTGTGGCTGGTGCCCTGTCGGTCACCCGTGTGACATGTCCCATTTCTCTGGAGTCAGAGGCAAGGTACAGCTCCTCTTTGTTGCTGCTGGAGTGACACACCTTTTTCCAATCTGGGTTAAACTCTTTGAGGCCATAAAACAGTTCCCTGTGCTGTTATCTACAGCTCTCAAGCTTGACTGATTCGTTTTTCACTTCAGTAAATGATCCTTCTCCCCAGGAGACTGACATAAGACAATTGGGCCAAAGATTATTTGAGACACTCCTCAGGACTACATTCAAACCATATCCCCTACCGACGAAGGAGAGAAAGTACTCTTGCTGCAGTGAGTTGCTTTCCTTCTAGAATACCGTCAGGAGGGGTAAGGTAAATGTGGGTTATATTCCTCCAGGCCAGCTGACCAGCCCGTGCACCAGGCATCAGGCTCTTTTGAGAAAAGAATCCCAGGTGGCCCAAGTGGAAATTCACATGAGCTCCATGGCATAAGCCTACACTCTGGGACTCAACCTAAGGTAAGTGGCTGGTAAGTGACACGTTCACCTTTCCATTCTCTAGAGAAGATAGGTCTGTATCAGGTGAGTCCCGGAATAGTCATTATCCACTCATCCAACAAATATTCAAATATGGTGCTAAGCACCAGAGACACAAAAGTGAAAGAGGCAAAGTCTTTGCGCTCATGAAGTTTATGTTCCTTGGAGGAGGGCAAGGAAATAGTACACAAAGAGACAGACATATAAAGACATCATTTTCAGTAGTGATAAGGGTTATTTTAAAATGAAAGGTAGCTGGGCGCGGTGGCTCACACCGGTAATCCCAGCACTTTGGGAGGCCTAGGCGGGAGGATCACGAGGTCAGGAGGTCAAGACCATGCTGGCCAACATGGTGAAACCCTGTCTCTACTAAAAATACAAGAATTAGCCAGGTGTGGTGGTGGGCACCTGTAATCCCAGCTACTCAGGAGGCTGAGGCAGAAGAATCACTCGAAACCAGAAGACGGAGGTCGCAGTGACCCCAGATTGCACACTCCAGCCTGGATGAAAGAGCAAAACTCCATCTCTAAAAAAAAAAAACAAGGAAAACAGTGGGGAAAAGGCCTCTTTTACATACAGCAGGAGGAGAATGTCTCTGAGAACCTATGTAGAACCCTAAGTAGACACCTGAATCCAAGGACCCCCCATCCCCCCGATTAAGGGACGGAACACACCATAAGAAGTATGAAGGAAGAACACACACAAGGATCCTGAGACTGGAGTAAAATTCACAGACTGTCATGAAGGCCAGTGACTAGAGGAGAAGGAGCCAAGAAGGAAGCAGTGGGTGGCCAGGGGCCAGTTCATGTAGGGGCCTGTCCACTATGTAAGGAATTTGAGTTTGTTTTGTTTTTATTTTATTTTATGAGACAGAGTGTCACTCTGTTACCCAGGCTGGAGTGCAGTGGTGTGATCTCGGCTCACTGCAACCTCCGCCTCCCAGCTTTAAACAACCCTCCCACCTCAGTCTCCCACATAGCTGGGATTACAGATGTGCGCCACCAAGCCTGGCTAATTTTTGTATTTTTAGTAAAGACAGGGTTTCACCATGTTGGCCAGGCTGGTCTTGAACTCCTGGCCTCAAGCAATCCGCCAGTCTCGACCTCCCAAAGTGCTGGGATTACGGCTGTGAGCTGCTGCTCCTGGACTTGTTTTGTTTTTCATCTTTCTTTCTTTCTTTCTTTCTCTTTCTTTCTTTCTTTCTTTCTTTCTTTCTTTCTTTCTCTCGCTTGCTTGCTTGCTTTTTTTGTTTTTGAAATAGAGTCTCACTCTATCACACCCAGGCTAGAGTGCAGTGGTGCCATCACAGCTCACTGCAGCCTCCAAATCCTGAGCTCAAGTAATTCTCTCACCTTGGCCTCCCAAGTAGCTGGGATTACAGGTGTGTGCCACCACAGCCAAGGTCTCTCTTTTTTTTTTTTTTCTGGAGACAAAGTCTCACTCTGTCACCCAGGCTGGAGTACAGTGGCATGATCAAGCATCAAGGCTCACTGCAACCTCGACCTTCCAGGCCCAAGCAATCCTCCCATCTCAGCTTCTTGAGTAGCTGGGACTACAGTCACACACTGCTACACCTGGATAATTTTTGTTTTTTGTTTTTTTTGTTTTTTGTTTTTAGAGACAGGGTTTCATTATGTTGTCTAGGCTGGTCTTGAACTCCTGGCCTCAAGCAATCCTCCTACCTCATCCTCTCAAGTAGCTAAGATTACAGGCAGGAGCCACTGTGCCTGGCAGGAATTTGAGTTTTCTTAGGAGAGGCTTGTGGTCTGATGAATATATTTAAAATCTAATCTACACTGATACAGGGGATGAAGGAGGAAGCAGCAAGACCAGTTAGAAGGTTACTGCAATAGCTCAGATGGGAGATACCAGTGGTTTGGATGAAGTGATGGTGGTAGAGATGGTAAGACATAGTCAGATTTGGGGTATAGTTTGAAGGTAGAGTCAACAGCACTTGCTGAGCAATTGGAGGTGATGAGTGAAGAAAAGAATCAAGAATAACTTCCTGGGATGGGCAGACTAAGGTGGGAGTGGCTCTGGCAATGATCTCCTCCCCCCCCAACCCAGCCTGTTTCACATGGTAACACAGATTCCCTACTGTCATTTATGTAAGAATGTTGTGAGGACAGCTGGATATGCCAATCGGTGGCAGTCAAGGGACAGTCCAGGCTGGCAGTATAAACCTGGGAATCATCAGCTTTTAGATCAATTTGAAGCTGTGAGCCAGGATGAATTCTCAAGGAAGAAAATGTAGCATGAGAAGAGAAGGAGCTGAGAACAGAGTCTGAGGCATTCCAGTGTGTTTAGAATCCTCCATCTAGAAGATGCCTTCAGACATGTGGGTGCTTCTCCCTTTGAAAGTAACAGGGGACTCATGTTCTTGGGAGCAGAGGCCTCCAGGGTCTTGGTGACCCCTCCAGTTTTTGCATGGGCCCTGGGGTCTGGCCCCTGTTTCTGCAGCAAGGAGTCTCAACTGAGGCTTCAGCTCTAAAGGAACACAGCCAAGCCAAGGCTGAGTTACAGCCAGAGACTCCAAGTAAACTGACAATTTGCTTTGTGTTGTACACGGTTTCACACAAGTTCTGTGGCCAGGATGTCACTTCTGTTGTGTGGGAAGAGCAAAATTGGGATGAAGATTTGTTAGCATTTAAAGTTTTCAACTTATCTTTTCAGCGAACTACTAAGTTTTTAAATGAAGTCTTTCACAGTTGCTAGGGTAGAAATGGTCACTTGCAAATCAAATTGTGCTGCCATATCTTAATTTTTAAAATCTTTCCAATTATAGGGAATGTATAACTTACACAAAAGTAGACCAAATGGTACAATAAGTCCCCCGCCCCATATTCATTATCTAACCTGCAAGACCATCAATCCATCAATCCATCAATCCATCAATCCATGGGACAATCCTGCCCCAACCAAACCCTCACCCACTTCTTCTCCTCCCAAACTATTTTGAAGTACATTTCAGACATGGCATCATTTCATCCATGAATATGTGAGTATGTTTCTCTAAAAGACTAGGTATTTTTGGTTTTATTCGTTTGTTTTTAGAAGACCTGGCTATATTGTCCTGGCAGGTCTTGAACTCCTGGGCTCAAACAATCCTCCTGCCTCAGCTCCCAAGTAGCTGGGACTACAGGCATGCGCCACCATGCCTGGCTAAGATTAGTTTTTAAAATGTAACCACATACAGGCCTCCCCTGGCCTCAATTCCACCACTTTTAACCCTTGTTTTGAACAGTAAAGAGTATATGCAGGCTGGGCATGGTGGCTCATGCCCATAATCCCAGCATTTTGGGAGGCTGAGACGGGTGGATCATTTGAGGTCAGGAGTTCAACACCAGCCTGACCTAAGTGGCAAAAACCCATCTCTACTAAAAATATAAAAATTAGCCAGGCATGGTGGCGCACACCTGTAATCTCAGCTGCTCAGGAGGCTGAGGCATGAGAATCGCTTGAACCTGGGGGCGGAGGCTGAAGGGAGCAGTGATCGTGCCACTGCAGTCCAGCCTGGGTGACAGAGTGAGACTCTGTCTCAAAAAACAAGCAAACAAACAAACATATAATGGATTATTATTTAGCCTTTAAAAAAAAGTATAAAATCCTACAATATGTTACAATATGAATGAAACTTGAGGATATTATGCTAAGTGAAATAAGTCAGTCAGAGAAGGACAAATACTGCATGATTCCACTGCAGTGGTTTTTTTTTTTTTTTTTTTTTTTTTTTTTTTTTTTTTTTTTTTTTTT